>NC_047519.1:13679576-13777076 GCF_902827115.2 Pseudochaenichthys georgianus | reverse complement strand
TTTTTAACAGGCATGAAAATGTATTGTAGGCTATTAATGCCTAAAATAATAATAATAATAAGATCTAAGGTATACATTTATTTTTCTAAATGTAATGTATTTAAAGACCCAAAAATAATGGACAACTTCATAACTATAGGAACATTATTTGAAACAGTATTTGTATGTTTTTGTCCAGAGCTTTTTGGTTCATGAACATTTCCACTGAACAATAGTTAGGCACTTCAGGTATTTATTTTCACACATCATCACTGTAACATCCTCTTGTTGTAGCTGCTGTGAGAGAGATTGCTATGGCGGGATTTGGCCTGAGGAGGACCCAGTCCCTGAAGAGCCTCTCTGGGGTTCAGGAGAGGTCATGGGTCATGCCAGCTCTCACCCGCTGGGACAGGAAGTCTGTCTCTCAGCTGGTACAACAGTAAGTGTCGCACAATATACTGGTTTATAAATACTGCTTCATCTTCACACATTGGGGGCTTTCTGGTACAGTTCTCGTCTGGTAGCCACTGACTAAGGGATGAAAGTCAAGTGTCACTTAGACATTTTCATTCACTTTTACTGCTCACAACAGCTGATTCTTGGATTCAAATCAAAAGAGACACTGTAATACATGTGTCAATAAATGTGTTTAAACAGTTACCAAAGCTGTGCTGACCTGAGCAGTATTGCAAAGGAGCATCATAAACTCCAGGTAATACATATTTGTATTTACTCATTACGAGCGATAAATGTAACAACCAATAAAACATTGCCAGAAATCACGTACAAATAAAATGCTGCTTTCAGATGTCAGAAAGCTGTGTTGACGGTGGATTGAGGAGGCTGGACACTGGAGGGGATCATTTGGCCTTTAGCGGGTCTGGAAGAAGCTCTAATCTGTCCAGGAGCTGCTCCATGGACTTCCTCCCTCAGAGGGAGCCTTCAGGTACCAGAGCTCTGTGCGCCCTGTTTGAGTCCAAGGCTGGCCTTCATAAAAGCTTCACCAGCAGCTCCCGGCTCAACACTGGCAGTAAAACAGAGAGAGACTGCCCTCTGCAGGACTGGAGAAGTCCCAACACCTCCTTAAAGGATACAACCAATCAGGTGTGTGAGTTTAGTTTAATATCAGGTTTCACTGAATTGACTGAAGTAATATATCCTTTAGATTAGATCCTATGTCAAAGCGTCAAATAGTGAAACATTATGGACATTTTCTTATTAGCTCTCTTTCTAAGAGTGAAATGTGTAGATGGATACCACTCTCATGTATGTACACTAAAAGCTAGAAAGCCAGCACTATGTTATGTTATGTTAGCTTAGCTTAGAATTAAGACTGGATTCGTTTGTGGACTACTTTTCAAACCTGGAATTTGGCAATTTGTCCATTGTCCCCTTTTTTTAAATGGACATTGAAGACATTTTGAACTCTCATGAACTGAAAACACACTGTGAAAGGGTTAAAATACAAATAAAATACACTCACACAACCACACAAACCGAACAACACCGTCAATTACAATATATCCACGCTATAAAACATATCCTCCTTTATCCTCTATTTTACCCTTACTGGCACCATTAGACGACTAGCAACCAGTGATTTAAAAAAGGGTTTTAAATCAAGGGGAGAAGTCGGGTCATTTACTTATAGACCTCTATACAATCTCACCCTTTGAAACCAGTAGAGACATTCAACAGGGAGACACAGTTGTATTGATATGCCAGGCTCTGCTCTGGCATGGTTCAGGTCCTACCTAACAGACCGTAGCCTTTCAGTGCAGCTAGGTGCCTTCTCCTCTGCAAAAGCCCCCCTTACCTGTGGGGTTCCCCAAGGTTCTATTCTGGGCCCCATCCTTTTTCTATTATATATACTGCCCCTAGGTGCAATTCTCTCCAAGCACAACATCCCCTTCCACTGCTACGCTGATGACGTTCAGATATATCTACCTCTCAATGCTAATGCCAACTCCTTACAGCAATTGATGGACTGCTTGGCTGAAATTAAATCCTGGCTGAGCCAAAACTTCCTCACCCTCAACGAGAGCAAGACCGAGGTAATTTTTTTTGGACCCCAACCTCCGGCCTCCCAGGTTGACATTCTTGGCTCCCTGAGTAAAAACATCCTCCCCGCTGTAACGAACCTTGGAGTAACCTTCAATAGCACTTTTAAATTCGATAAACAGGTCAGCAGCGTAGTCAAAACCTGCTTTTTTAAATTACGACTATTGGCTAAGACCAAGTCGTTTTTATCTTTTAAAGACTTAGAGAGGGTAATTAACGCTTTTGTGACATCGCGACTGGACTACTGCAACGCTTTGTATGTGGGCATGGATCAGGCATCCATAAAACGCCTGCAGCTAGTACAGAACGCAGCTGCACGTCTCCTGACTGGCCACAAAAGGCGTGACCACATTACCCCCATTCTGGCCTCACTTCACTGGCTTCCAGTTCGGTTCCGAATAGATTTTAAACTCCTTTTATTTGTTTTTAAGGCCCTAAATGGGCTGGCTCCGGGTTATATAGCTGACTTAATCCAGCGATACACCCCAGCCAGAGCTCTAAGGTCTGCCGACCAAATGCTGCTGGTAGTGCCGAAAACCAGGCTAAAAACTAGAGGGCACCGAGCCTTCGCAGCAGCTGGTCCCAGGCTCTGGAACACTCTGCCCTTACCTGTGAGGTCGGCCCAGACACTAGGGGCTTTTAAATCCTCTCTAAAAACACACTTTTTCTCTCTGGCCTTTTAAAAGTGAGCAGGGCATGACATTTTTCATTTTGTATTTTAATTGTGTCTGCCTTTATATTTGTTGTTTTTAACTTAAATGCTACAAATTGCAATATGTTCCGTATATTTTTTATTCATGTACAGCACTTTGGCGCGACCGAAAGTTGTTTTAAAATGTGCTTTATAAATAAACTTGATTTGATTTGATATCCACATTAAACCTTTAATAAAGAAAGCGAACAAACGTTACTTCTCCAAAATATCAAACTTTTACATGAAGCTGTAATTGGTTCAGATCTTAACAGGCCCAATTCCCTAACCTTACTATATGTTGTTTATTCACAGAGAGTTGACCAGGTGGAAGGAGGGAAGGCCATGAACGGACTCCCAGAGTCTTCTGCCAGAGCATCGAGACACGCGCATGGTGAGCAGCGGTGCTTCATTTCAGGTTTATAGTCTGAGATCTGACAGGGCATACAGGGTCGGTGGTTCCCTCAAAGGCATGACATCACTGTTGTATTCTGGTGCCACAGTGCGTCCTCCTCACCTTACAGCACTATTGAAAACCTTATGAAAAGTAAGACTGCCTTCTCTGATCTATGGGTGAGTAAACATTTGTGTTATTAATCCGTGTGTCAAAAACAGTGTTTTAGCATTCCCAAATGTCAGGTATGTCCAATGAATCTGGGATAAGTTACCAGAGTAAAAATGCCAGGATCATCTCCTTGTGTTTTGAAAGTGTCACAATACAAACCCTGAGTTGGGTAAACACTGACCACTATGTTCTTTGGCCCTGGGGGTTGAAGGAAAACAGCTAAATAAAGACGAGGATGCAGCAGTGTAAAGGCATAACTATGCGTTGGGCTTACGTTCTTAAGATAGAGCTGATGGCTCCGACCGTGACGCAGACCTTGGCCCTCGGAGCCATGCCTATCCGTGTCAAGCAACTGATATCAGACAGCGTACGGTAGTTGACGCTTTGACCCTGAGATGAGTCTGGCGTGAATTAGACACATAGTTCACTGACCCTTCTGCTTCACTTTAAAGAAGTTAGCAACATATTTTTGAAAAATTATATATACTATTTTCTATTATTAGTCCTATTTAAATGTCAGCCATTGACTAGCAACATAAACAACATTGATTTCATTTTATATCTTGAACCAGAAACCATGAAAATAGCACGTATGACAAACTCTGAAAAAAATGGCTCGATCTAGAAGGAAAGTATTTAATAATAATAATCAGTTACATTTTGAATCCTTTGCTCTCAATTGAAAGCCTGATATAACAGACATTATTGTTTAGAGCTGTAATTGCTTTGGGATCGAAAATGGTGTTATTAGATGGTTTCATTGGGGACGTTTTGGTCAATAAGGGTCTGACTGTCAGTACTTGTCTAAACTGTTCATGATAGTCTTATTATTTGAGCTTAGGTTTCAAATAAACTTCAAAAATAAAACAAAAAAACACATCTTTTCCAAAATGTATGCAAAAATAGTTAAACTAGAAATGTCTTCATTGAGGGACAAAGCTTGACCATTTTGACCATTAGAAGATTAGAAGGCCACTAGAATAATCTAGTAGCATATATGTGACAATACTAATATGTCTTCAGCTGTCTTATTAGTGAACAACTTTACAAAAAAGGGACTTTTACTGTGTTTTTTTTATTATGTTGCTCCCAAAATGCCCTCCGACAGACATACTGCAGGTCCCACCCCGTTCCCGTTATAGTGGGTGACAATATAGCTATGGGAATGGGAGGCGGAGGGGTGTCCCAGTCCCTCAGTGACTAACAGAGGCGATTGACTCAGCCGAGTTGCAGCAGCCGCCAGCACTCCCTCCCAAAATAGCCCACGTCTTTCAGTGGGGCAGTGGTCTCTGATAAAAATCAGCTGTCACCTAGACCACAGGACTAGAAAGAGTTTGGTCAGAGTGAAGCGACAAGCAGAGAGGAGACCGGCTGTATCACATATAACAGGGCCTTAAGAGTTATCCAGCTCACCCAGAGATACAGGGAAGAGACACAGAACCACGCTGGATAGTATTTTAGTGAGTATCATGAGTATTGACTTGATTGAAACTGAGTGATTGTGTTGCTAATGTGAAATATACTGTATAATAGTGACGGAGAAAGCTTTGTTCTGTCGGATGTTGTTGGTCTGGGAAAAATATGGAGTGTGGTGGATGCTCTTCATGTTTTTTCAGTTCATTCACAAGATTAAGTTTAAGTTGAATATTGTGTGTTGATGATAAGTCACTGAGGAACATTTACTTTTAACAGATTCTTTAAAAGGGTAAAAGCTTAGAATTAATTACAGTTACCAAATTTGATTTTAAAACGCCTTTGGCAGTCTGAATACTTATTGTTTATGGTGATTTCCTTATAAGTGATATCAGAGCTAAATAAGGTCACAGATTGATGTGTTGCAAATGTATTATCTTTTCAATTTACACACGGCATCTATTGCACGTCTGTCCGTCCTGGGAGAGGGATCCCTCCTCTGTTGCTCTCCCTGAGGTTTCTCCCATTTTCCCTTTAACCTGTGGGTTTTCTCTGGAGGTTTTTCCTTGTACGATGTGAGGGTCTAAGGACAGAGGGTGTCGTATTGTCATACTGATATTCTGTACACACTGTGAAGACCACTGAGACAAATCTAACATTTGTGATATTGGGCTATATAAATAAACATTGATTGATTGATTGTAAGTGCATTGGTAGCATCTTCATTTAGTCTTGAGTGGCTATATATTTCCAGCCCTTTATCCTTAGAAATGCTTGGAATGGGAGGTCAGACAACAGGAACTTGCAGTTGTCAGCTTTCCTTCTTTCTATCATCAGTCAGGGTGAACTATGAAATGAGAAGCAGCATATCTGCCATAAAAGCAATAAGGAAATTCAATATAATGTTGTATTATCAGGTGTAACACACAGTGGTGCGATGTGCTGTGTGGGGCCCTCCTGTATGAGCCGCCTTTTGGCACGCAGGTTTTCATTACAGTCTGTGAATGTGGCTACAATCGCCAACAGCTGACGGTGGTGAAGGTGGTGGAAGTGAAGAACAAATAGCAACTGCATTTCACCACCATTTGTACAGCTGCCAGCGGCCCAAAACACCCCCTACATTGCTGTGCCGCTAATAGCTCCTCTTCATTCCTGGAGAATCAGATCAAAGAGATGTCAGGTTGGGAATCACAGAGAAAGGTGTTAGACGTCAAATAAGTCACTTTGATTGGTAACAACTGGATGTTGTATTTTCGGCAGATATTGATGCCAGTGTATGAGTAATGATAAGTTGACCTCTCAGCTGATTGGGTTAGGACTTCAACTGGGCACGCATGGCGCTCATTCTGTCTGCTCACCCATCTATGAAAATAGTTTAAGTCCGGACTCGTGAGAGGCGCCAGCTTGCTGTTCCATCCTTTTGTCCTGTTGGGGCTTAGCGTTTGAAAAGGGGAGGTGTGTTCAAATCTGAACATTAGTCACAGCCGGATGGCCTGAGCAGCACTCTGGGCTGACCTCTGGTCATATTGTTTGCAGTGCTGTTGTTGTTGAAATACTTTCTGAATTCAACATACCTACCATATTCTTTACCGCAGAGTAAAACAACCAGGTGAACTAACACACATCAAGCTTCGTAGGTATTTTCCATGTTTTTCATGGGGTCAGGCAGGCACATTCCTTTGGTCAGGTGTTGATGGTTTGATGGCAGAGAGCTCACACAAACAATGTGAAAACAATCCGTGTCGCTCCAGCTGAGCTAGCAGTTGCTGTTTTGGCAGGCAGCAGGCTGGCTGTGTGGGCCTATTTGTCATGTCACCTATGGGTTCAAAATCTTCGTAAAAGCATTTGTTTGTTACAATGTCACATTTAACTCATAAGTCCGCCAAGCTACTCAAAATCACTGGATGCTGTTTACTGTTTGCCACAAGTTCAGTGAGTTGTAACAGTGATAAGATAGCTCCCTCCATCTCTAAAAATACACCCACACATTGTTATCATTAAACTTGTCGCTGGCACTATACACACTTCACACTTGTTCTGGAAAACGTGTCAACACATCTAAACAAGCAGGACAGATACTTTCCCAAGGTTATTTTACTTAACATGGTATCTTATATTTTAATTATTTGTTTATTTATTTTGCAGATGATAAATATAGTCCATCACTGACTAAAGGGGAGACGCCAACAAGACACAGCAGACACAGGATATCTACTTCCTCCTCGGTGAGAGACAGATCAGCTCTCTATCTGTCAAGAGCAGCAGCTATCGACTCCACAGGAGGCTCAGCACAGCTAGTGAGTTCCTGAAATGCCTCTCATTCCTCCCCACACACGGAGGTCAAGGGCTTCAATAGAGAATAACCACAATGCTCAGCCCCAATGAAAGCACACGTGAAGCACTGCAACAACTTTTACATAAAATAAATGAACTAACTCATGCTGATCAAAATTACTCTTTTTTTCTGTTCAATAGGAAATTGTCAGTACTTCAGGAACAAGAGCTAAAAACAGCAAGGTACTGTATAGTTCACTCACCTTTCTCTACTGCAGTGTGAGGGTGCTGCTAATATGTGTGCTGTGAAAATTACTCTTATTTTGCTTGAAAATAACCAAAACACAGTTATCCTTTGATCAACATTCAACAACTTAAAGGTGGGGTAGGTCATTTTGGAGAAACCAGCTTGAGTGCGCTAGAATTTGAAAATACACAGCTGGAAAAAATCTGCCACACGAGATAAATTTGTGCACAGATGGAAGGCTGACAGGCAGGTAGGCCATCCAGTTATTTTAGACGGGCCGGCTAAAATGATTGGTCGTGCTTTTTACAGTGCTACGGCTTCCACAGATGGATTTTTTTTATGGATTTTTTGTCAAAGCACTTCAGATATTCATTGCTATCGGGATAGAGCATTCCATGGAATATAACAAAAAGTGTATCTCAAGCCGGTTTCTCAAACTTACCTACCTCACCTTTAAGAAGCAACATAATAATATCATATAATGGCATGAGTTAGGAAAAAGCCATTCAATACAACTTAACTGCTTTTTGTTCATGAACAATTTATTTCCCCTTAAAAACAGACAATAACACGTAATGTTTTTCCGGTTTTTCTACCTTTTGTTAACACCAATAGCAGACCAACATTAGTATTTATATTTTTTAGATTTCTTCTAAAACTAAATATTCAAAATCTCAACGTGCTACACAAATAAGTGTAGCATATTCAATCTTGATAAATTACTATGGAAGAATACTGTAGTAAAATACCGAAATAATAATTACTATTTTTGGACAGTAACACATTTTTTAATGTTTCCATACTCACTGGATTAAAAATAAAAAAATACAAATAATTCCCACACATAAAATCAACATTCTTAAAGCTGCTACTCATGTTGAAAAACCCACAAGTATCTATAACCCAACTCCAAGTGTACCCTATAGCTCATAGTTTGGGTTTTGAAGACCCAATTTACTATTTTGATTCAGTTGCACTCTTCTCGCCAGTGTGTTTTTTTTTCGGCAGCCGACGGCATATTTCTTTAAAAAAGCTCTAAAAGCCCACTGTACAGTATCTGTTTCGCACCAAACAAACTAAATGAGCAACCAGCTAGTGAATATGGTGGAGCATTTAGTGGCTAAAATAAATATTATTCAAGAATTATATTAGTCAACGCAGACATTTAGTTACTAAATGTAACTTAGTGTCCTTACAGTATAGACTGGGTGCCTGTGTGATGTCCGCTTACTAACAGCTATGAAGTGTTGAAGCCTGGTGTGACAGAGGATGGTTTGCTGTGAAACACATCAAGCGAGCAAGACAAAGGTAAAGTATGGCTTCACTTTGTTAAAATGCATGTCATTCTCATATTTGCACATATCTTAAAAAATTATCTGTTTGATTACTGAAACCTGACCATTTTACTCCCATCTGTCTTTCATTTAAAGATGGCTGAACCAGCCAGGAACATCACAGTTTCCCAATCAGCTCATGATGAAGACAACCTGCCTCTCCCACCACCTCCTCCCGTACCACCTAGACCCGTTGACTATGAAGGGCCTTCCGCCTTCAGTAATCTCCCTCCGCCTCCACCCAAAGAAAGCTTTTCCTCGATCCAACAACAACGGCAGAAGAGTGAGCTAAAGAGGCTCTTCAAACACATACACCCAGACCTAAGGGCAAGTCTTGATGACGTAGATGACGATGAGATAATGAAGGCAGTGCAGCAAGAAAACACTCAGGCAGCGGATGCAGCTTATCAATGTGAAGTGCAGTCCATGAGGTGGATCTTTGAGAACTGGACTCTGGACAATATTGGGGATCATCCTCATGAAACCAAGAAGCTGCTGGATGATGAGGAGTTAACAGGTGGAAACGTCAGGAGCACCTCCTCCATGTTTGAGCACATTGACAGCACCCAACAAATGTCTGCTAAAAGACAGACTTCTGTCAGAGGTGATGTTAGAACATCAACGTGGCTGTTTGAGTCCCAACCTTTAGATTCTCTAAATAAATTAAAAAGAGAAGAAGGTGAACTGGTCGAAGCAGTGCTAAAAGATTCAATCCAGCCAGGAGACGTGACAGGGGCACGGCTGCTTTTTGAGTCTAAACCATTGAGTACCTTGGGACGCTGCAACTCCATAGAAGACTATAGCTTCCTAAAATTGAGATCTGAGCTTCAGGAGCAAAAAGGAGATGTCCAGAAGACTGTCAAACTCTTCCAGGCAGAACCTTGCTGTGCCATCAAAGACAACAGAGGCAATATGCATGAGATTAAATCCATCTGCAGGGAGGAGATCAACAGTAGCAACATCAGCACTGCCCGCTGGCTTTTTGAAACCCAGCCATTGGGCCTCATTAATAAGGGAACTGATGGGGTTAAAATAATTCGGGGTATATCTCTGGAAGAGGGAAATCGAGGAGGAGTTGATCAGAAGAGGTGGATGTTTGAAACTCAGTCATTTGACACAATACAAGAGGTCATTGGAGAAGACATGTTTGAAGGAACGGTGGATGAAAACACAGGAGAGGCCGATGTCCTAAGCAAGAGGAAGCTTTTTGAGATGCAGCCCTTAGCAGCGCTGAAAGGAGATTCTGAAGAAAAGCCTTTGGAAAAAGAAGAAATGATTGCGGGTGATGTCAAGACTTCTATGTGGCTGTTTGAAACTCAACCCATGGAGACCCTTAATGATAGCTACGAAGTTGGCCGTTTGAAGAAAGTTACTCTTTCAGCTGAAGAACAAGGTGAAGTCAAAGGCAAAAAACAGATGTTTGAGGGATGTAGTACTCAAAAGAACACCCAATCCAAGGAACAAGAGATTGAAAAGGGCGATGTGAAGGGATTCAAAAATCTTTTTGAAACAATTCCTCTGAGCAAAATTGCTCATTCTGATGAAGAAATAATTGAGGAAGAAAAATCTATTGCAACGGGAAACGTAAAAGATAACAAAGCAATGTTTGAGACAACTCCTTTGTATGCAATAAAGGACAGCTCTGGAAACCTCCATACAGTCACAACAGTAAGCAGAGAAGAATTAATCAAAGGGAAGGTCCAAAACTATAAATGGATGTTTGAGACCAAGCCTTTAGACAAGCTTGCAGAGGGAAAAGGAAATGTAGAGGTGATAAAAGGCATCACCAGACAGGAAGATATGATGGCTGATGTCAATAGGGCGAAGTGGCTTTTTGAAACCCAAACAATAGATGGGATCCATTCTAAGTTCAACCAGAAAGAGCAGGATGCATCTGGAGAAGAGGAACCTCGAAAAGGTGATGTCAAGAAATGTACTTGGTTATTTGAGACCCAACCAATGGACATTTTGTGTGACAAATCTGAACAAGTAAATGCTAAAGAAGCCATTGACAAAACCAACGTCAAGTCCATTACTTGGCTTTTTGAATCACAGCCTCTAGAAAGCATTAAAGATGGCGAAGAGTACAACTTGAAACTATGCCACACCATAAAGGATTCTGTTAAATCTGAAGTTGGTGTTCAAACAGTCAAACATGTGTTTGAAACTGAACCGTTGGATAGCATTAGAAAGGATGCAGATTCTGAGCACAATGAGAGACGTGTCAGCCAGGTCAACTTTCAGTCTGGAGATGTCTTACGAGTCAAAGAACTGTTTGAATCCCAGTCCATTGATGAAATAGGATCAGTAATGGTGACATCGAATGAACAGAACCAAGATGAACACCTCGAAAAAGGTTCTGTACACAAATGTACTTGGATGTTTGAAAACTGTCCAATGAACCAGATGAATGAGGACAATGAGGATGGAAGCATTCGGAGAGTCAGCACTGTAGAAGGTGGGGATGTACAGAACAAAAGGTTTATATTTGAAACCTCCTCACTGGACAAAATCCACAACCAACCCCTTGAACTGATGTCCGACTCTGTGGAAGAGCCTCCAAGCAATGTTGATGTGAAGTCAAGCACCATGCTGTTTGAGTCCCTGCCACTGTATGCGATCAGGGACAAAGAAGGCCAGTTTCATGAAGTAACAACTGTGAAAAAAGAGGAGGTAATGAGTGGTGATGTAAGAGGAGCAAGGTGGATGTTTGAGACAAAACCCCTTGACGCTATCAAGGCAGAGAAGGAGGTTTACGTGATCCGAGCTGTTACACAAGAAGATGTCAAGAAAGGAGATGTCAAATCCGCAAGATGGAAGTTTGAGACACAACCTTTGGACTCACTTACCAGCCGAGATGTGCCCTCTGTGAGGGTTATTGAAGACTTTGGGAGCAATAATGTGCAGCTAAATAAAGAGATATTTGAATCTGAGAAGTCATGCCAGAAGTTCACGCGAATGGTTAGTGTCACTGACGTCCAGCAGGGCGATGTCAGAACCTCCACCTGGCTCTTTGAGAATCAAACCATTGACAGTCTGAAAGGAGAACTTCAGGAGCAAGGTCCAGTACAAGCAGTACACAGGGAAGACAGCCAGAAAGGGGATGTTAAACGCTGCACGTGGCTGTTTGAATCACAGCCACTGGACAAGATCAAGGAGCCTGAGGATACTTCAGTGCAAGGTACTGAGGAGGAAATGCCAAAATCTGATGTTAAGTGCACAACCTGGCTCTTCGAGACAACTCCACTGGACAAAATCACTGCCAACAGTATTGCTGACACACTGTCCTATCTTTACCAAATGACTTTTGTTCATTCAAGTGGCATCATAATAGAAGCAAATGAAAGCAGAAATGTTAACATGGCAAAATATCAGCTTGAAAGCAATAAAGGTGTGCAAATCCAGAAAGAAGAGGTTGTTGGTGGTAACATCAGGAACATCATGTCACAGCTTCTGCTCAAACCAACTCTGAAGCCCCAAGTTAGTCTTCTTAGAGAAGTGGAGAAGGGTAAAGTGAATACCACAGTCGTAGAACTTCCAGTCTACCACTCATCCACAACTATCAACCTCGAGAGGGATACAAGAATACAAAACATTGTCCAGATGATCGATGAATTCCTTTCCGAAGATAAGGATTTGAAAAATGGAATCATCATGCAAGAGAATGCAGGGGGGCAAGCAGAGATGTCAGTTTATTCACTCATCTGCAATTCTGAAACCAAAACTGAGAGTCACGTTATTGAGAAGGGAGACGTTAGGTCTACGATCGGAAATCTATTAGCTACGGCCAATAGTCAGAGGACTGCAGTGTCGTGTAGGGTGGATGAAAATGAAAAGGGAAATGTCAATCTGTACAAAAGTTGCATTGAGAAAGGAGATCTGAACTATCTGAAAAGTCTTCACACTGAGACAATAGGAGATGAAGTTGATCACTGTCATCTGTCTGAGGAGCCCCTTGAAATAGTTCAGGGGGATGTAAAGGAAGCAATGAGAAACCTCTGTCAACAAAAAGAGCAGGTGGAGCGAACCATTTCTGATGTTTTGCCAGGGGATGTAAAGAACACCAAAAAAGTTTTTTTGACGGAGTGCCCTCTCGGTGTTGAAAACTACCATCCAAAAGAAGAAATAATCCCTGGGGATATCTTATCAGCAAAGCAACAACTTGCTTTGATGCAACATGCCGTGGTGGAAAAAGAGGACATTGTGGCTGGTGACATCAAGGCAACAATGCAGTCATTAGAACGTGCAAAGAAACAGAGCATGTGTGTGGAGCGGGAGATTGTTAAACCTGGAACTATCTATGACATGAACTTGTCAGGTCCTGAAATAGAAGGAAGTCAAGCCCAAAAAGAAGTTATTCTAGCCGGAGATGTGAAAGCAGCCAAAAAGTCTCTTGAGTTCGCTAAGCAGCAAAGCCTGCATCTGGAGCGTGAAGTCATTGTCCCTGGAAAAATATACAACCTGAATGTCACAGCACAAGAGGAAAGCTCCTCCACAGTGATGCAATCTGCATGTTCGTCTACCTCCAGAAGCCAGCAAACCAAGACTTATCCAAAGGTCAGTGTTGAGAAAGATCAGGAAAGCCATGTTTCCTTTGAGGCTTGTCAACAAAGTGCAGTTATAATCAGTAAATGTGCACCAGAATCACTGCCACCTTTTGTAGGTTGTGAGCCTAATGTTCAGACAACAGAAAATGAGACAGAAGAAGTCAGAGGAGATGTGAGGGCAGCTATTAGGTCTCTGCAGAGTGCAGCAACAGAGCACAAGCTCCTAGATAAAGAAGATATTGTAAGAGGTAATGTCCAATTTGCTCTGCAATCTCTTGAGAAGTCTAGTGTAAATGTATCCAAAGGAGACTATAAAGCTGCAATGATATACAGGAATTCAGGAAAGGCTTGTTCAGAGAGGAGCAAGACTGTTCACCAGCAGTGTGTTGTGGTGTCTGTGCCTCCATCTGACACAAAACTGTCTCCTTCAATTTCAGTAACCTGTGAAGGACAACCATCGCTAACAACACAGAATTCAACGACCCACCCTGTAGCAAATGGAAACTCTAGATCCTCCAGCTCTGTGTGTGAAGCTCCACCTCCACTCCCTCAAAAGACAAGTGAGAAACTGCAGGAGCAGAAGCCAGCTTTACCACCAAAGCCACAATGGATCAAATCTGTAGTTGTAGAAGATGAGAATATTTCAGCTGCTCCCAACGTCCCTTGCACCATTACAGACAACATAGAACGCGCAGACATATTTCCAAAACCAAAGAAAAGCTTTCCCAAGCATTGTCCAGATAAACTTTCGGAAAACATAACACATGGTCAAACCAGTAAAGAGGCCTTACATGAAACATCACACCAAAACTGTATTGAAGCATTCCATGACTCAAATAAAACACAAGAAAGTCTACCAACCCACTCAAAGCTTCAGGAAAATAAGAAGCAAAAGAAAATACTTACAGGAAGCAAATCAGAAGGCCTCGTCGTGAGGTTGAACAGCACTGAAATGGAGATGGACAGAAATGTAATAGAGAAAATCAATGCAGCTGAGGAGATACAAATGTGCATGAAGAATTATGCAGAAGAAGGTAAACATGAAATGAACATGAGCTTGCAGGCTGCTCTACATAACTTCGAAAGAAAAAAGAGTGAGACTCAAGAGAATAGAGTCCCTTTGTTGTCGAAGAGGGTAAGAGTGATACATGATAGTGATAGTGACCATAAGCAAACCAACAATACCACAGCTCAGCAACACCAATCACATCCCAAAGATGAACGCAACACTGATGACGCGCAGCAAACATCAAAGACCAAGACATGCCACGTACTACAAAACGAAAAGCCACACAAAATTGAAGATAAAGTTGTTTTAAGAGAAAAGAAAGGAAGGGAGACAGACGACCAAAGACGACAAAGGCTTTCTGTCCACAAGGAAGAGATCATGAAGGGAAATGAGAAAGCGGCTAGTGAAATCTTTGAAAATTTGAGGAAACGAGAGGAACTCAAAGGAATCCTTTCTCAAGTGCAAGAGATGGAGGGAGAGACGTTATATGAGACTGTCCCTGCGTGGATGGTTACACAAGGTGGAAATGCAAAGCAAAGTAAAACTGGAGAAAAGAAGGTTGAAGTAGAGACACAGGATGATGATCTAGAAAGCATCTCCTCAGTTGAGACAGCATTTGAAGATCTGGAAAAGGCAAGCAAGGAAATAATGAATCTGAAGGAAGAAACATTAGCAAAACTTCTTGACATTGAAGAGACCATTAAAAAGGCTTTGTACTCCGTTTCCAACCTGAAATCTGAGGCTGACATCGCAGGGTTGTCAGGACTATTTGATGAATCTTTAAAAACTGAGCAAAGCTTTCATCCCGCCAACAACATCAGGAAAATCAGCATTGGCTCAAGCAAGGTCAAATCAAGTCAAGTCAAAGAGGCATCTGTGGGGAATATGCAAACCTATTCGGACTCAAATCGTTCCAAACAAGAAGTGCGCAGACAAGTCCACAACAGGCCACTCATCAGACAGTCCTCATCCCAGTCTTCCCCATCATTCATCTCAATTCACTCAGCTGCCAGAAAGCCTGTCGAACAACCAAAGCCACCCATGTCAACATTTAAACCAAAGGGTGATTCTGAAAGTTGTCATAACGCAAATAGCGATCCTGGACATGAGTTTGCTGTACCGTTAAAGAATGGTCACGGCCCGGCACAACGCAAGGTGAGTGTGCTCGAGGTGAAAACTGTTCCAGAGCAACCCGCAGGAATAGTTGGTACAAAGACAGTCAGTGAAACATACGAAGAGACCGATGGCTTTGGCAATGTATTTGTTTCATCTGTGACTTCCACATTTGTCACCAAACAGTCTGAAAGCAAACCATCGGCACTGTTTGAAGTAGTGGGGAATCCAACAAAATACGAAGTCATGACATCCCCATTAATTCGAAGATCTGCTCGCCCTTTTGAAGAGAAAGTGTTGAGCACTGCTAACAATGAAGGGACTGTGTTTGTAACATTTATCCAACCAAAAGAAAAGCTCTAATTAGGACAAAAAGAGTTACCTGAATTACATTTTAGGAAAGCAGTTTATTCATTTGTGTATTTATTACAATTTCTGAAAAGGTTTTGTCGGTCATAAAATTGATATTATTAAATTATGGAAATGTTGACATTTAATACAAATTTTTTTTATAGATTTTATACTGTAACCACATGGTAAAGTGTTAAGTTCTTGTATTAAAGCTAAGCATAGTTGATGCTGTATATTCTGTTGTGTAAATTGTCAAATAAAAACAATTTTATGTGATTGTGAAAATGACTGGTCTCTAATTATCGTTTTTTAAAACTCAAAGTTTATTAGATATAGAAAATCATCATATCACAAAATGTTCACTTCCTTATACATCTTAATGACGCTAGCTTTAGAAATAATTAAGTTTACTTAAAAGAAAAGTTCAAAATGTTGGGAAATACACTTTGCTTTTTGGCAGAGTTAGAAAATAACATTCATACTGCCCTCATATTTTGCCGCTTAACAACAAATATTTTTAAACGATATTATCATTGACATTATCAAATCATTACAATAGACAGAAAGGCTTTAATTAAATGTTTTACATACCTTGAACTGAATTTGTTTTATCACCATAGTTCGGGTCACCTGCCAAGGATACATGCTCTGCCTGTTTGACACCTGTCTATCCAATGGAAAAAATGGTGGCCAATAAACTTATCCTGCACAACAACTGTTTCTGCTGTAAACACTGTAAGAAGAAGCTCAGGTGAGATATTTTTCAAAGTAAAAGGACTCAAATCAAAAAGACATTTACCACAATCAATAATATAAATCACTAGAATGTAAATTCTAATGTTAATGGAAAAACACATTTTAAGAGGATTTAGAAATGACATTTTGATTATTGCAAATCTCCAATGAATTGAAATAATTCACAGCTGATTAACAGATATAATGAATAACAAATCATGACAAATAAAACAATATCTAAATTAAAGTTTAGTTTTATATTAAAAATGCTTTGTTTTACTTTATTGCAGCATCCACAACTATTCTTCTCTTTATGGGGAGTGCTACTGCATTGCTCACTACCAACAGCTTTTTAAAAGATCAGGAAATTATGATGAGGGATTTGGGCATAAGCAACACAAAGACCGCTGGCTTCAGAAAAATAAAGAAATAGAAGAGACAGACAATCGGCCCACTCCCAAAAAAAAACAAAACAGTTCAAACATGTCCAATGACTCCAGAGAATCCAATGATAGTGTGAGAAGGTCTGCAAGAGACATAGGATGTAACAGCAGTGCTGATGTTAATGGCAAACTGAAAGGAAGCTGGCCACCAGAGAAGAAGAGACCTGGAGTTAATCCAGCACAGTTATCATATGTAAAAAACAAGACATCTGACATTGGCAAAGCACTTACTTCAGAGCATCAGAAAAGTGACAACAACCAATTAAAGATCAACCATGGTGGGGAAATACATGATATAGCAAAGGCACTGTCAAGTTCCATCATTTCAGGAGTCAAGGAACGATCTAAAACAACTGGTCATAACTCAGCTGAGAAGTTTCCTCCAGGGAAAACAAAATCCAGGAGTGATCAAACCAATGACAGCATCTCTCCGAGAGTGCTCAACTTTTCTTCACCCCACAAAGAAAAGGGTAGCACTGTGACAAACATGAAAACTGCACAGAAAAATGTGGCACTGACCTCCAAAACAAACTTCAATCCAACGTCTTCCAGACCAGATGTTTATCCAAATAAAGCTAAGAAGTCTGTACGGTTTGCTTCAAATGTTGATGTTGCTCAGTATGACCTGTCCTTGCAACTGACCACTGGAGCCAAATGTGAAGGCCATAGTATGCATCTTCCAGACCAAACAGAACAGAACAAAGTGGATGAATATGAGGATATCCAATATGTAGGGGATAATAGTAACTTACACCATTTGTTATTTGAGTTGAGCAAAGAACAGAGCCACAGTGAGGTGTACTTTGAAAGCCATGAATATAACATCCATGGAATAACACAGAATACATCAAACCAAGAGCCTGATGTTAAAGTGGAGAGCAGTCAAGAGATCCCAGAGACTGATACAACTGTTTTGAATGGAGTTGTAGACAAGGTTGAGGAACTACTTGATTCTCAGAGTTTCACTGAAACTTTTAATTCAGCTCAAGAAGTTTTGAAACACAAAGAGCCATCTGAGATGTGCCAAGTCAATCCAGAAAACCCATGTGATTCAGAAAGTCCAATAACTCTGCAAAGCCCAGCAGGACTTATGAGTGGACAGGAGGCCAGCCTTAATGGGAATACAGAGCAAATTCAAAAGATGGAGTCAGGCAATGACCAAGAAACTGGAAGTATTCCAAAGACGCCTGTTGCAAGAACAAATTCTCTGAAAGGTTTTTCAAAACAGACAAAAGTGAGACTGGGATCCTGGTCGAAAGGAAAGAGTCCTATGTCAAAGCTCTTCACCTCAGGTGGAAGTGACAAAACAAACAAAGTTGAACCAAAAGAGGCCAAAAAAACAGATGTCAAACCTAGTGGTGGACTCTTAGGAAGACTTTTTCAGTCATCCTCTGAGAAAGCTGAGGATCCCACAAAATTAGCTGTGCGAAATGAAAGAAATGACAAAACTACTGATGATGACAAAAGAGAGAGGAGTTAAGGGAAGTCCTTACAGAGGAAAAGCAAAAGGAGGGCGACATGTCTGAAGAACCACTTCAAGAACAAGAGCCTGGAGATCTTTTGAAGGAAAGGTCAGATTTTCCTGAGCAAAACACAACGGAGAGTAACCTAAATGAGGCTGGAAGCAAATCAATAGAGCCGTCGACTTCAACAAGTGAAACAGTAGAGGACCTAACAGCTCCAGAGCAAACTAATGATCAGGAATTACATTTACAAAGCATGTCTGTAACCTACCCTGAAACCGAGTCTAAAGATGTCCATCATACAGTCGAATCAGTAAGCCTAGCATCGGAGGAGTCAATCAAACAGTCAAAACAGTTTTTACCAGGGAAAAAAGGTGATGCTCCATTCAATTATGACTTTTTTGGGGACAGTATCAGTTCAGCACCGGTTGATGCATTGGTAATTCAGGTAAATACTGAGGAATCTGCTCAAAGATCAAATGAACTGCTAGACGAAGGCGTAAGAGGCCTCTGCGATGGAGTGATCCTTAATCTCAACCAGGAACTTGCGACCGATTCCCCTAATCTTTTTGATCTTGTCAACATCACCAGTGATGCCTTTGTATCTTCTTTGAGTGACACAGCTTTGCCCGAAGTTGCTCTCACTGATACTTTCAGCCTGCTTGACAATCACCCAATACTGCCTCAGAATGACCTGATCCTTGGCCTTACAGATCAACTGATCGTCCCAGCTTCAGCACCTGTGAACCAAGAAGAAGATCAAAGTCATTTCACTACAAACAGCCAGAGAGAAGATCAGGAGGCAGACTTTGACATATTCGGTTCAAACAACGCTCTGTTCACTCAGCCACCTACTGTTAATGTGCCTCATCAAGGAGGAGCAGATAGTTCTTCAAACCAACCGACTGCCTTTCCAGATGACATATTTGGAAGCAGTGATGTGTTGACAGTGCTGCCATCCACCCCAGCTACTTCTAACTCACTTTACGATTGGTTTGGTTCAGATTCGGCTTCTGTCGCCCCTCCTTCAGCTCCTACAGGTCTTTTTGCTGATGACATCTTCACATCAGAACCAAAGCTGCTGGCAGTGTCTGAGCCCAGTGATGTGAAGTTATATGTGGACAGTCTCTTAGTGTCTGACAACAGCAGCACTGAGCAAACAGCAGAAAGCATTGTCACAAATAGTAACT
Source organism: Pseudochaenichthys georgianus (assembly GCF_902827115.2). Taxonomy (NCBI): domain Eukaryota; kingdom Metazoa; phylum Chordata; class Actinopteri; order Perciformes; family Channichthyidae; genus Pseudochaenichthys; species Pseudochaenichthys georgianus. The sequence goes on along the minus strand of NC_047519.1, from coordinate 13,757,661 downwards.
GGATGGATGATTTGCTCGGGTAAAGCGTGAATGCGTTACATGATGTAACACACAAAGTTGGAATATGTAATAAATTAATGTATGTACACTTTTTGATTGCATGCATATGATAACCACAAAAAATAGCTTATGTTGGGTTTGTTTACAATTTAATTTAGACATTTTTATCAAAGTAGATATGCAACATACATGTAATTGTTAATACAGTATGTGTCTTTACACTACAGCTGCCAATTCAATATATTTTACGACATGGATATGATTTTTTTTTCAAAGTTAACTTTCAAGGAAACAAAGGATGTACATTTTGCTAAATAAATATATTTCAAAATGATTTCAAATGAATGAATAGTTTATAAAATAAAGTTAGTAAAGAAGTATAAATTGATTGGAAAATGTCATACACTCAAGAAAGTCAAACTGTAAATATTCTAAAATGAAATGCTGTGTTCTGAATGTATCTTTAAATGATTCATCCGTAATAAAATTCCCCAACTCCAAGGGCGTTTGGTTTGTTGACCTCTTGAAGCTTAATTAAATGTATCAGCATGTCATATAGTTCATAATAAACTCCATGGCAACATTTCTTTTATGAGGCTTTAAAAGCAGTAATTATTTGCATTTTGGAAAATATGCTTGCATTCTAGCAGTTAGTTGGCACTCCAAACGGTGGTGTTTGTGCTGTCAAAGTAAATGGACCGATCATAGTATTTTTGTATAAGTTTCCATAAGCTAAACTTAAAATATGTTGATTGTGAACTGTGTTAGAAGGGATTGTACGATGAATCCGTACGATCAATGTAAATCATTTACCACTTGCTATCTACATAACTTTCTTTCAAATAGGGTGACACACGTTGCCTTACTCTGCCTAAAGGTAACACATTCCAAGCACCAGCACTTTATAAATGTAACTTTTTAATACATTATAGAATGGTAGATTTTACCAGCAGTTTTACTTGATATCTGCACTGGAGAAAATAATATTTTTAAGATTAAACAAACAAGATAAAAAATGTTAAGCAAGATTTCGAGGGTGCAGTTACCTTTTGATATTTAGCATATATTGCATCAATTTTTCTAGATTATTCTTGGCAGGATATACATTATATCTTTAACCTATTAATTTCCTTCAAATAACAAAGAAAAAATTATATTGCATTTATTTTGTACAATTGTCACTCACACCACAAACAATATATTTTAAATCTGTAATTTTAATGAGAAGGCACTGTGACGTTTAATAAAAGATGATTGTGATGTTTGATCTTATGATCAAATGTGTAAAATACCGTAGAAATGAATGTAATTGTAACCTTTTACAATGTTTATATGTAAGGTTTAGACTCCAAATAAAAAATAATCATGTTCTAAATACCCCGTGTTTAGAGATGTGGGTACGGAGGAAAAGAGAGAGGGTTTTATTTTCTGACACTTTGTGAGTTCCCTGACACATCGGGGACACATATTTATGTATAAAAGACATCAAAAAGTGCTTTTTGCATGATAGGTCCCCTTTAATGTCGGTTATATGACTTTGTGTAAGCTAAAACAGCTTAGAAACAATGTACATGAATATTTAGCCTAACTGCACAATAAGAACCACTCTAAAGTACACTCTAAAACAAACAAACATTTGGGGGACATATGTTTCTGTGAAATCATTGGTGTAACTTAATGTGTTTGAATTGAAACACAAAGACATCGTAAAGCTTATGAATTAATTATTTGATGTACTGAGTGAAACATATGTGAAAAATAAAGAAACAAGCATTTTCCAAATAAATAGTATTCTTTTGAGCCCTAAAACATCTTGAACTGTCTCTAAAGAGTTAATCAAATGAGGTTTAAGCTCACAAAGGTTAACCAACACCACAAAATACTTTAAATAAATGAACAATCATTCAGTCCTCGCAGCTTAATTTAAAGGGTTTTCAACAAAAGCAATATGTTTCAATGATTACAAAAAGTGACCTGATAGTACCTTTTTGTCAAACAACAGGACAGATTGACTTTTTAAAGAAATTACAGTTCTTTCAATATTTCAATATCACAATACATTTGTACAGTTACATCTTGAAATGAATATATTTTCATACCATCCCTTGACTAGTAAGTAATGAGAGGTTTAGTTTTTAGAGAAAATGTGTTATGCTTTTAAAGAATGCACAGGTCTACATCTTGGTTGATTCTTGATTGAGACTGGAGGATGTTCTTCTGGAAGTAACATTTCTGAAAGAAGCAGGATAGATATAGATGCATGACTATGAGTTATCCGCGGTAAAATTAGGAAACGTAACAGATATCATCTTGTCTAATACCGATGGAACATATTACCTGTTGTTCTCGACCTCATCGGCTGACTCAGGAAGTTCTTTATTCCTGGTCTCAGGGAGCAGGAAGCCGAGCGCTCCAGCGACCAGCGTAAAGCTGCTAAAGACAGCAGGGGGTATGGACCAGTGGAACACGGCCAACATGTTGAGCAGTGGAGCCATCATCCCTCCTGCTCTTGATGACATGGCTCCTAAAGCTGTTGCTGTTTGTCTGAAAGAGGGGTGGGAGTTATAACAATATACTTCCCAATCAAATCAACAGATCACTTGATTTCCATCAGTTTCACAAAGTTATTATTCCATATGTACCTGTTTCTTTACCCTGGTCTAGAAAGTTTGCACACAAAAACAAAACGCTAAATATAAACTTTGAACACCTACCTAACAGATGTTGGAAACAACTCCTGCAAATAAACGGTACATACAGCACCAGCCCAGATCATAAAGAAACGCGATGCGACAGCTAAAGATGTAACAGCAATGGCATATCCTGAAAACATAAACAAAACACGGTTAAACAAATATAAAAAGGACAAACAGTATGATACCGTCATTTGGCTAGCTAAACAAATTGGTTTACCTTGAGGAACAGCCAGGATAAACATGCTGGATATTCCTCCAATCACAAATGTTGATACAAGTGAAATTCTTCGCCCAAAAACCTCCATTAGCCACATGGAGAGTATATTAGCTGCCACTTCAAAGGCACCAAATATGAGCTGTGTCAAGAAGATGTTGGAACCAATGTTTCCCATGTTGAAGTACAGGGAGAACATGGTTAGGCTCAATGAAAAACTTAAAAACAAGAAGAAAACAGATGTCATGCATTATTAATAGGGATGCACGATATTGGTTTTTTGAAACCGATACCGATAACTTCCTGCTTCTCAATACCGATACCGATAACCGATAATAAAAATTAAAATTACGCCACTAATTATTTTAACGCATGTGTATTTTTTTTCCACGGCCGACCCGTAGCTTCAGAGCGCATCGAGTTTAAAATACCATCTACAAGCTGATGCTGACAGCCCTGCTCCTGCCGCCCGCTTGTGGCAGACCACACTTCCACGCTCACCGGCAGGCACCGACTGGCCATCTGGAGGACCGGGAGGGTGTGTGTACGTGTGGTCCGAGCGAGCAAGAGAGAGACCTTAGTCAGTGCATTGTTGTTGTTAGCATCTGGTGCTAGCTAGATGCGCTAACGGATATAAGGAGCTGTTTAAATGAAAACAGAGGAGCGCTCTATCCACACAACTGCGCCGAGCACTTGACTTGATGCAGGAAGCGGGACATTGTAGGAGAAGTCAGCACACTCAGCAACATGATTGCAGCGTCCAGGCTGCTCCGGTTCGAGCATATGCCTTGAGTTGCACATAGCTCCAACGCGCGCGCACGCGCACGCGCACACACACACACACACACACACACACACACACACACAGTATTGTATTATTGTCTTCGTATGCTTTTAACACACCATCGTAGCGATGGCGATGTTTCAGGTGACTGATCAGGTTCGAAGTATTAGGGAGCGCTGGATTTGTGAAGAACTCCCCTCTTCCTAAACCACTAACACCACAGTACTGGCAAAACGGGAGGAGCCGAGTGAAAAACAAGCGCCCCTCATCCCAATCCACCCACACCGCAGTATTTTTTTCTTTTTTTGTACCCAAAAAAAATATTGTATATTATCGGGGCTATTAATACTGTTATCGGTTTATCGGGATGACGTCATAATTCCTAATATCGGACCGATAATTATCGTGCATCCCTAATTATTAAACATTCATAACACACACATTCATTTTTTAACAGTTGCTTCTTCATTCAAGATTAAAGATTTGTTCTGCAGCATTAATAGACTAGTGCAGTGATGACGGATTTTTGTTGGTTGACAAAAAGCAATGACATTTTATGTTGGTTTTTGTGACATGGCAGAAAATAAGATCTGTGGTAAACAAATGTTCATATTATTTACACTTTTTGTTCAGCAAGATAATCTCCACATATTACCACCACTTTTATGCTTTTTGAAGTGTAACTGCAATCACTAGAAGTAATAAGCTCGCGTTGTAAACAAACTACATAGCAGTCGAATGTCTGTAACACCACTGCTAAGCTTAAAGATCTACTATCATGCTATGTTTAGGCATATATTATGTGTATCAAATATATACAAATATATAAAAAACATATCTATGATGTGTTATGCTCAAAATACCAAACAGATCATGCATTTTAGACATCCCTCATATCCTTCATCCATGTTAGAGATTAGAATGGTTTATTCTCTGCTGGCCCCGCCCCCTTCTGAGCATGCAGGCACACTGTGAGTTCTGTGACGAGCTATCTGCTCTACCCAGATATAGTCAGGGTTGGGAGGGTTACTTTGTAAATGTAATCAGTTACTGATTACTGATTACATGGCTCTGAAAGTAATCCGAATACAGTTACAGTTACGTGTCTTTAAAAAGTAACGTAATCAGATTACTTTTGGATTACTTTCTTTTTCCATCTAAAATGGGTATGTTTTGGTGAACAGGAGACACAAAAAGCAAAAGGAAACTGAACGTGTTTTTACTGTTTTAATGGCTTATCAAGAGCACAACTGAAACATCACATCTGAAACGATTTAACAACATAATACACTTGTTGGGGATGCAGCTTGGGATGTGAGGAGTGAGTGAGGGACACGGCTTAGAAAGGGCGTGTCGCCTTCTGTCCTGCCAGTGTTGGCAGGACATGAATTAAAATGTCGAACTCGGACTTCATTTTAAGGACATTTCGGCCAGGGGTGTAGACAGGGGCGGACTGGCCATCGGGACGTTCGGGACGAATCCCGATGGGCCGGTATTGAAGTGGGCCGGTCGGACGATGTGGGCCGGTGTTGCAGTATAACGTGAGTCATGACAACTGGCGACATTCTATTATGTTCGTCATAGGAATCCGGGGCGTGTACATTGAGGACCCATTGTTGATTTACCATGTCGATCGCCTCGTTTGTCGTTTACGTTCATCTTTTGCTATATCTGCCTTCCTAAGATCACTTTGATGCACATTCAGTACTCGTATGTGAGGTTGTGGAGAGAGGTGGATATCGTGACGCTTACAGGGAGGTATCGAACATTACAAAGTAGGTGACTGTGTGGATGCCTGTTCAAAATATTGCAAACTTGAATAAATCATTTAAATTATATATTTGTGTCCGACTTTCATTTGTACATCTTTCTTAATGTGATGTATAGTAGCTCTGATAGCTGTCCATACCTTCAGACAGCCTAAAAGTAAAACACAAGTCGTTTATTCACAGCCCGAACGCTCATCGAGATGACTGGATCACTCATGACAGGTTGTGATCAGCTCCGATTAAATTGTGATATCAATGCTGTAGCTATTCTCCAGGGAGCACTTTTTTTATGAAATACTTGTATCCCTCTCATCACAATAAGACTCTACACTGTGCAGGAAAAACAATTATATACATGAAAATAACCTTGATGCATGGGAATGAATGGGTAAGAAGTTGTATTTATTTCCTGACCAACATTTGGCTGGAAGACTGGGATACACCCTGGATTGGTTACCTCTACATCACTGGGTGAACACTCTCTATAACAGATATTATAAATGTTTACTTTAATTCACCAAACTTGCATGTCTTTGCACTATGGGAGGACACTGGAGCAGTTGAAGAAACTTCTGAGCATGGACTCTGAACAGAAAGGAAAACAGCTAAGATCTAAAACTATACATTGCTTGCTTAATGAAATGTAAACAACTTCATTACTGCTTACTCTGGATGAGTGATGTAAAATGTTTGTCAATATTCTAACATGTCTTTTTTCTGTTTATTTTAAGATCGAGTGCACTGGGTGCACTACTGTGTTGGGGAGCCCTCTGTCAATGCAGATTTCTTTTGTAAAGGCTGTACCACACACACACACACACACACACACACACACACACACACACACACACACACACACACACACACACACACACACACACACACACACACACACACACACACACACACACACACACACACACACACACACACACACACACACACACACACACACACACACACACACACACACACACACACACACACACACACACTATTATTTCTGTTGGCAAAATCCTGAATGTCCTCTTCCAGTATGAGAGTAACATGATAACAAAGGTATCCCAACTGTAGCTGTGAACATGACAGGATGTGTGATGACCTGGAAGAGCATCAGGACTGTTTGAGGCAGATGATAGCTGTGTGATCAACATGATGACTCAGCCTCTATGGAGAGAGACATCAAGCATGCTCATTTCTGACGTGGAGCTAATCTGAAGTAAACATTGATACTGCTTTCTGTTCCTCCATCTTGTGACTGTGTGACTCCCTCTCTTGGATATCGGCATGTGAAGGACACTGCTCAGGAACTAGCTGATGCTCTGTATGTGATGACTACTTCCCTTCTGGAGAGGATCCCAGACACATGGATCCTGAGGTTGAAGCTCAAGCCGGTGATGAGTGAGATTGTTCTAACAATTTCCAATAAATGTTATTCTGAAACATAACTATCACTGTTGTCTTTCCTTCTATAAATGAAGCCAAAAACATGTCAAGCTGGCGCTTAGCCCACCAAAAAGTGCATGGTTGCAACTTAGAGAGTTAAGCATTTTATATCAGTGGGTCCTCGTGGTGCAACACGGAAGGCAGACAGAATTGCTTAGACACAGGTGTCACATGAACTTTAAATGTTCTGGAAAGTTCCTTATACAGCTTTAGCCTTTTTGATCTCATGACGTCCCTAAGTGACACACACTGAACAGTCTGGTGGGTTATGGTCCTTGTCATTTGCTTTTGTGTTCCCATGACAACATGTCCAATAGGGCTGTGCATCTTCACTGGTCTCACGATTCGATTCGATTACGATTATCCTGTCAACGATTCGATTCGGTTCGATATCCCGGTGCATCACGGTGCATCACGATTCATACCAATGCGTTGCATCCTCAATTTTCTATATTACTGCACATGGCTTATTTTTCATCAACGCATACATGCAGTAAATACATATGAACTCTCTTTTTATTATTTAGAAAGTGCTTCAGAAATCAATAACATAAATGTCTTGACATTAATTTATAAACCAAAATAAATGAATTGTATAGGTCTAGCCTCCGTGTGTGAAGTTGTTCCATCCTCAAAAACAAAAAGCTAATGCTTCTGCAGTCTAGCTGCAGCTTCTAGCCACGGCCTTCTGTTAAGAAAGGACACTGAATGTCCTGAATGAGGCATCACACACAGGACTTGAGTCTGAACACAGCAGACAACAGGAGTATTTACAACAGCATATACAAACAAAAATACTGCATGTGGGTGCACACTTACATTCTCTGTCTTACTGTTACATAAATCCCATGAATGTATGAGATTAAATTAGCTTCATTATATCTCAGTGATTAAGTGAATAACAAAGTTTCTATCGGGTCACTATCAGCATGTCACTCATTATTTTCAGGGAGGGGGCGGGGCTTGGAGGAACGGAGAGGAGACGGTGATCGCGGAAGCTTTTTTCCTCCTGCCTTCACAAACTTTACACACGTATATATCGTCTGAAAATTGCTAGAGGACATTCATACTCTGCAATCCAAGACTTAATTAAATCCACCAAAAACCTGACATGATTGTAACGCGATTATTTTTGAAAAACATAAATCCCTGTCACACTCCGTGTCGCTGCGGCAAAAAACAATCTTCAAATAAAAGAAAGTCACCGGAGGAGTTAAAGGAGAGTGACAGGGAGCATGAGAAGAAGAGGGAGAGAAAGTTTCAGCTTGATCGATGGAGTTGGCTTCTAGTGGTGCGGTCACGCGTCCTAAAACCCTTTTATAATCTATCGATTAGATTTATGATTCGGAAATTATAAAAGTAGGGTACACATGTGGAGATTATCCGGCTGAACAAAACGTGCATTTATCAAATAGGTTTGTTTTCCACAGACCTTATTTCCAGCTATTTTCCAAAACCCTGTGGAGAAATCCCATTGCTTTTTGTCGAACCAGCAGCTACTTCCTGGTTTTAGGACGCGTCACCAGTGGTGTAGTGGAGATTTTTTTTACTGGGGGGACGCTATTTTAAATTAGGTCATCCCAAACAAGTGCGCACGCGCACAGTGCACTCACAAAACGGGCAGACAGGTCCACAGAAACTACCGGCATGCTTAGTCCTACTTTACTTACTGTACTGCAAAAAGCAGACGGCGCTGTGCTCAACAGACACACACAGACTCAAAACCATGGACACACTGGCACATACGTTACATAAACAATGTAGGCCTAAATTGCATAAACTACAGTATTGCAACTAAGCAGACAGCGCTGCTTTTCTCTCTCTCTATCTCCACTTTCAAAATCTATTTAAAACTCATAACAAACAAAATTCCCAAAGTTGTCCTGAAATTAACTTATTAAATAAACAAAACGAAAAATATATATAGCCTACTAATGCAAACATTGAATCTGGACTGGAAATTATTCTGATTAGGCCTACCCTACATTGCAAATAAGCAGACAGCGCTGCTTTTTTCACACACACACCTTGCGTTTTGAAGACTGATACATCAAATATGGATGAACAAACTTTGCAGCCCAGTTTCCCAGCTTTGCAGTCTATCCACGGGTATGTCTCTTGTTTCCTCCGCCACATCTCCTCCGTCCATACCTCTGGGAAAGGTGAGCTTGAGCTAGCCAGGGGAACGTGCACGTTAGCTAGCATTATCCACGTCTTTAGGCGGCTCTTCTGATGATGTACTAGTAGCAGCTTCACTTGTAGCTTCGGTGCTGCTAGACTCTTTCTTCTTGTGAATTATATTCTTTTTAGAAAAGAAGTCAAGTCAAAAATGTTTGCCTGCCATTATAGAGCTTTTTCGTTAGCATTCTTGAGGGAAAGAGCTGCCGCAAAATCGGCGGGCGGTAAACTGGCCGTGGGTGTGTCACTGACACACCCCCAGCTCGCCGCAGGGTCACGAGCCTGATGACTAATCATAATTCTTTAAGGAAATCGTTTTTATTTTTTATTATAATTACTGTGAAATGTATTATGTTTTTGTCATTATTACAACAAATACACACTTGCAACTGATAAGACTGGCAATGATTTTATATTTATTAGACTATTACAAAAAAGATCATGCTCCAAATAAGTGGGGGTACGGCGTAACCCCGCGTCCAACGCCCACTACACCACTGCGCGTCACCTCTCAATATGATGCCAATATAAACAAGGTCTTCTGTCGGCTCTGTACATCAATGCCGACCTATGCTGACAAGTGAAGAGTAGACAATATAAAGGTATTGGCGAAATGTCCCACCAGTTTAGGATAATGAAGGTTCTAATCAAATCAATTACATAGCCATTACATGTCTAACTCCTAATGACAGGAAGGCAGAAAGCGCATTATACAAATAATAATACTCATAAAAATACCAGACATTTTTTAACAATGACCACAATATCATTATTTTAATAAACCAAATATGAACAGAGGGCCAGTGACATTTTACCCTTAATGTCTACCTCTGCGGTAAGTCTATAGCTATATTTGTTTAAGCACCTGATCGGCAAAACAGGAGAGGAGAGTGTGTGCACCAGTCTGCCTTGATCTATGAATTCCTGTCTGTGACTCTCACGGTATCTGCTGCCCGCAGCTGTTTTATAGAAGGAAAACCTGCTTCACTTCATGACATCTCTGCAGCGCCAGGAGGCAGCGGGAGGGTTAACTCAGCCTCTGAGAAGACGAGCTCGCACCGCCTTTCGCACCGCCTTCACTGTGTTTACCTTCAGAAATAATCATTAGTAAGGCTAAAGAGCGACCGCAGGCTGATGTGTTTTAACCACACACACCTCTATATACACACACGCGATTTAAACGCAGACTTTTGTTCCTCCATGTTTCGTTGTTATTGTTTCAGAGCGAGCAGACCCGCGATTTTTTTTTCAAACGCTTTTTTGGCCCATCTGCGGTGGTAATAGGTTTTGTGCGCTGTGATGATTCCGCTTTACCTTTAGTAATGAATATTAAATGTTGTGAGGAAATCTTTCCACCAATAATTCCAATAAGTAATCCAAAATGTATTCACTTCAGGTTTACGAAAGTAACTGTAATCAGATTACTCGTTTTTCAAATGTAACGCGAGCTGAATACAGTTAGGCCTACTTGATTTTTGTATTCTGATTACGTAACGCCGTTACATGTATTCCGTTACAACCCATCCCTGGATATAGTTGATGCTGCCGTGATTAAACGCCACATCATGTTCCAAACAACTTCAAGGATTATTTCTTGCGGGTTTACTACAAGGTGAGTTCCTTTTTTTATTTCCTGCTTTTTCTACACATACTCTCTCCAGTACCTACAGGTTAGCTCTGAGTGTTAGCGATGCTTGCTAATGTAAACAACCATATTACGCAAAAAAACACGTCGCGCATTGTTTCTGATAGCGACGTTTCTGATAGGGCCGTGGGTGTAAAGCGAGCCCACATTTCCGATATTACGTCATATCGGACGCAAATCTGGATCAGCTCCGTTGTTCCCCCGTGTTTAGAGATGTGGGTGCGGAGGAAAAGAGAGAGGGTTTTATTTTCTGCCACTTTGTGAGTTCCCTGACACACCTGGGACACATATTTATGTAGAAAAAGACATAACAAAGTGCATTTTGCATGATAGGACAACTTTAAGGCGGACTCATTTGTCTCTTGTGAGCAATGACCATTTGTATGACTCATAGAACCTTTGGATGTACATGAGTTGGAAAAATACTATTACTATTTTATGTTGCACAAATAAACATGAATATCTCTGATGCTTGTGTTAACCACAGATCTTATTTCAGGCATCTAACCAAACACACGCTAAAAAACCATTGATTTCGAGAAAATGCGAACTCATTTCTGGGTTTTAGGACTGCACCACTCCATTTATATTGTAATATTTATATTTTGACATGAACAATTCCAATAATGTCCAATGTAATTTATTTTATTGGAAAATTACATAAATATTAGGTTATAGCCGTTTTTGTTTTCTTTTCAGTTATAATAAAGAACTGTCATAATTTGAATATTTAGTGTTTGGTCCATTGAAGACTTTATTAAGTAGGCTACATAGTAAATAAATAAAAGATTAAATGCAATTTGAACTTACCATCCCCATGCTACAATGAAGAAATATCTGGTCTGTTGAGGTGATCTGAAAATAGTTGTGATGCCTCCTTTGTTCTCAGGGTCTTTTATTGCAATCTGTGGCAGAAATATTATTTACGTAACTCTGAAACTGTTACCTACTGTACACACAAGCTATTTACATTTAAATATCAGGTCATTCATATTTCACTGAAAACAGGTCTGCTAAAAGCTTTACCTACATTTTGGCAATAGGTATTTCGGTATTATTCTTTTGTTATAAGAAAAATATTATGACTTTCAAAGACTAATTTGTATTAATATTAATAATATGAATAAGTAAATGATTAAATATTGTAATTAATAAGAAAGGAATTTAATAATGAATAATATCAAATAAATAAGTCAATATAAAGTAAAAAGTAGGAACTACATTTCATTAATTGGCATGAATAAACAATGAACTGTTAGCTCATTTAATTTGTACTTAAAGTGTATGTCTTTATGTGTGAAATAGGAAAATTATCATTTACATTAATATTATTGCATTAGAATTGCAGACTCTTTAATTTTCAATACCTTATCGAACAGAGAGTCTGAAACAGTGCGTTTGTTGATGGCTGCTGCCTTGATAATCAGCTGTTTAGCCTCCTCTGTCCTTCCTCTGCTTAACAACCACCTGGCTGACTCTGGTATAAACCTCAAAGAAACAAGGAAAATGCCAGTTCAAATAGTGTACATCGTATACAAATAAAACAATGAAAGGTTATACAAAGGGTAAATGCTCACCATATGTAGATAACAACTACTGCAAAGTTAGCTGCTGTAATAAATTGAGCAAGTCTCCAGTGACGTATGGCGTAGATTACACCAGCCAGGGCGCACTGTCCCATTGCAGCAAAAAGCTGAGCCACACATGCTCCCCATGATCTTTTCAATGCCCCAATCCACTCAGTTGCTGCAAAATAGAAACAATTGTTGTATATTGCAGCAGTCAAATATTTGGAGTGTTTTGAATACTTAGAGCTTTAACTATATACCCATAGTTCCTGTTACTGTTGCTAACATTAGTATGATTTGGCTGAAAACACTACCTAGCCTATCATTAAAATGGGAACCCTTTAAATATGCAGTTGATGGCTAAGTTAATTTGAAGCTGAGTAAACAACTGAGCGAAAAGCTACACTTTATCCTGTAGGTTAAAAGTCAGCTTCCATAATCTTTCGTTTGGAAAACAAGTGACAGTATTGTCCTTGTGTGTTGCAGTGTTGGTTACAAATAACTCCTTTTTTACATACACTTTCACCCCAAAATGTAGGTTCACACTGCGGTACTTTTCCCACAAAGGTTCATGCGAACTTAGTTCATGCGAACTCTTTAGTTCGCATGAACTAAGTACAGATCGCGTTCACACCAGAAAAAGTCCCTGGGGGTGGATTAGGCAAATTAAATCCTGTCACTTTTGTGTTTGAAGGTAGGGTTATGTTATATTTCGGTAATATATCTAAGATTTATAAACAGTTAGGGTCTCGTCCTTATTCTAAATATGTATGAACTCTGTATACATACACAGTACAACACCGTTGATTCGATATCCTCCACTTCCTGCTCCAACAAAGAACTGGCACACTAAATACAAGTAAACATTGGGGCAAAGTGCTGCTGCTCCAACAAATATGAACAACAGAACTGCTGAAATTTGAGTTGATCGTTTGCGACCAAACCTGCAAGAGAAAAAGATGAAGACAATTCAACTTTATGGCTAGAAAGTAGACCCTGTTACTGAACAGTGAATAATTGCCATTTGCAGTATCAATGCATAAAAGGACTTAGCATTAAGATGATCACAGTTTGATAATTATTCTTCATATCATAGACCATAAACTCATTTTTTTTAACTGTATGATATGAAATACTCACGATTCAGCAAAAGGTCCAAATATGAGGGAACCAAAAATAACGCCAACCATGAACATTGCTTGTATCAATTCCATCAAGTTAGCTCTGTCACAAACTAGATCAAACTGTTAAAAATAAATACATAAATGTTTCAATTAAATAACTCATGAAGTTAATTTGTTAATTTAATATCATAATTCTGCTTGAATACACTACTATAAGCTACTTACATCAGTAACTATGGTGGCTTCGTACAGCATGTTGGAGTACACCCATCCATTCTGGCACCCTCTGGTCTCATTGAGTCCGTACTCCCTGATGGAACCAATGGACCAGTTCACAGGAACAAACATCTGACACTTGCTGAAGGTCCCGTCATCCTCTCGGGGCAGAGTCAGGTTCAGCTGCTCATCTGTGGTCAGGTTAGTGTCTGCCCGAAGGATCCAGTCCGTGTTACAGTGTCTATCTGGATCTGACTCAATAAATACAAAGCTTGCCATGAGAAAAGACTGCAGGAAATTTGGAATGCAAAGTGCAATCAAAGTGATCTGCTGGAATAAACCAAATTCTCCAATGTTCTTCAGGATCTCTCCAAAATCTGCCATGTTGATGACTGTTAGGTAGTTCTCAGGGTGTGACTGCAGGGAAGCTCCTCTTAATAAGAGATGAGTGTCTTTGTGTTGGTTCAAAAGTACTGCACCACAAGTTTGTAAAAACATCCATTAATGTTTAACTGGCCATATAACATTTAAGACCACGGCAAGGCAAGGCAAGTTTATTTATATAGCACCTTTCAACACAGCTAACGTGCACGTTAGCTAGCATTATCCACGTCTTTAGGCGGCTCTTCTGATGATGTACTAGTAGCAGCTTCACTTGTAGCTTCGGTGCTGCTAGACTCTTTCTTCTTGTGAATTATATTCTTTTTAGAAAAGAAGTCAAGTCAAAAATGTTGACTGGCAAGACTTGCAATGATTTTATATTTATTAGACTATTACAAAAAAGATCATGCTCCAAATAAGTGGGGGTACGGCGTACCCCCGCGTCCAACGCCCACTACACCACTGCGCGTCACCTCTCAATATGATGCCAATATAAACAAGGTCTTCTGTCGGCTCTGTACATCAATGCCGACCTATGCTGACAAGTAAGTGAAGAGTAGACAATATAAAGGTATTGGCGAAATGTCCCACCAGTTTAGGATAATGAAGGTTCTAATCAAATCAATTACATAGCCATTACATGTCTAACTCCTAATGACAGGAAGGCAGAAAGCGCATTATACAAATAATAATACTCATAAAAATACCAGACATTTTTTAACAATGACCACAATATCATTATTTTAATAAACCAAATATGAACAGAGGGCCAGTGACATTTTACCCTTAATGTCTACCTCTGCGGTAAGTCTATAGCTATATTTGTTTAAGCACCTGATCGGCAAAACAGGAGAGGAGAGTGTGTGCACCAGTCTGCCTTGATCTATGAATTCCTGTCTGTGACTCTCACGGTATCTGCTGCCCGCAGCTGTTTTATAGAAGGAAAACCTGCTTCACTTCATGACATCTCTGCAGCGCCAGGAGGCAGCGGGAGGGTTAACTCAGCCTCTGAGAAGACGAGCTCGCACCGCCTTTCGCACCGCCTTCACTGTGTTTACCTTCAGAAATAATCATTAGTAAGGCTAAAGAGCGACCGCAGGCTGATGTGTTTTAACCACACACACCTCTATATACACACACGCGATTTAAACGCAGACTTTTGTTCCTCCATGTTTCGTTGTTATTGTTTCAGAGCGAGCAGACCCGCGATTTTTTTTCAAACGCTTTTTTGGCCCATCTGCGGTGGTAATAGGTTTTGTGCGCTGTGATGATTCCGCTGTACCTTTAGTAATGAATATTAAATGTTGTGAGGAAATCTTTCCACCAATAATAACGCAAGGCAATTCAAAGTGCTTTACAAAAATGAAAGATATTAAGAAAATGGCATTTAAAATCAGTCATTAAAAAGCAAAGATAATAAAATAAACATTAAAAGCAAAAATAGATGAATAAAAGCTACAGTGCAGTGTAAGATGTGAATAGTTCAATTAAAAGCAGTGGCAAAACGAAAAGTCTTCAGCCTGGATTTAAAAGTAGTAAGAGTTGCAGCGGACCTGCAGGTTTCTGGGAGTTTGTTCAAGATATTTGGAGCATAATAACTGAACGCTGCTTCTCCATGTTTAGTTCTGAATCTGGGGACAGAAAGCTGACCAGTCCCAGAAGACCTGAGAGTTCTGAATGGTTCATCATTTAACAGCAGGTAGGGCTGTGCGATTATGGCAAAAATCATAATCACGATTATTTGGGTCGATTATTTTGACGATTATTCATTGACCATTTATTGAACTTTAAAACAAATAATATTTTACCAATAAACAAGATCAACAAATATGTTGAAGCGCACTTCCAAAACCATACTAAACATATATTATTAATATGATAAATAAAAATAAATTAGACCAAAATAAATTCAATCAAATATGATGCAGTGCACTGTCACAACCTACTGAAAACTCCTCAACATGTAGCCAACATTTTGGTAAAACATATTCAACATATTCCACTCAGTTAAACGTTGAAGGCTGGCCAACCGTCATGGTCCAGAAGTAACAGGAAATAAATGTTGAACTACAATTTAAGACCAAATAAAAAATGTTTAGACCACCATGGCAAATGCTGGTAGGGCTGCTCATGTCATCTCTTAAAGATGTTTTGCAAGAAACATCAGCCTGTTTACATGGTCTGGTTTCAGAGATGAGCGCAGGCAGGTGACAAGACGAGATGGGCCTGGCTGCAGACCGCAGCAAGGAGGCGTTTCCTATAGGGGCGTTTCCTATAGGGGCGTTTCCTAACTTTTTTTATCCAGCTGCTTTTATAAATCCTCGTAGAAGAAGTCATTGTTCTGGTGATGGGAATTCCGGCTCTTCTTGCTGAGCCGGATCATTTGGCTCACCAAGAAGAGCCGGCTCTTTCGGCTCCCAAAGGGCTCTTCAGTTTACCACATATTATACATTTTAATGAAATCAAATGTAGCCCTGTTTTGACTAATGATTTATATGTGTACACATATATCACTTAAATTATTCAAGACATCCTTTGTACTAAAGTATTCAAAAGTAAAAATTACATGTTTAATATAAATTATTTGCTGTGGCCAATTGTTTTCATTGCATTTACAGACCCGTGTAACTCTCTGATACCACCCAATTAATGCATTGACTTGCTTGTAGAACCACGCTACACAAAACAGATGGCAACACCTATAAAAACTATTTAAAAAAAGGGGCTACTGTATCAACCTATATAAAGTATAATATAGTTTTTCTCCCTGCAGGAGAGGGGAGCGTGCTTTGAGATCAACTGCTAGGCTGCAGCGGGGAGAAGAGGGGGACAAAAAGTAGGAAGAGAAGTAATGGGTCAGAAACCCTCCTTTTTACGCAGCGGTCCAGACATAGACATCATAACTACGGCGACATATATTCAGTTGCCAGTAACTTTTGGCATTAGGGCAGGGATATCTATCAAGGTTTGACATAATGAATTGTGCTACTTTTAAAGCAAGCAACGATGTTTTCAAATCTGTAATCAAAAAGCTCCTCAAAAACACTATAGAAGCAGTTCCTGCCGTTGTTACGTTAGTTCAAACGGTAACAACGGACTACTTTTCTTAGCGGATGCATGTCAATTTAAATCAATACAAAAAACTATTTTTTAAATCAATAACATCTTTTTCTAAATCCATAAAAGCATTTCAATTATTATTGGGAGTCATGTCGTTACTTTGTTGAGAATGTGGCCATGTGTAATAAGCGGGATAATGTCCACATTGCACATTGCATAATGTGCCTTCATGCCGATCTAGATCCCTCCGCAAAAACAAAACAAAAAACGTCTCGTTCGCGGGCGAGAGCCGGCTCCCGTCGTTCACTATAGGAAACGCCCCTATAGGAAACGCCTCCTTGCTGCGGTCTGCAGACAGACTCTATTGGACAAGACACCTGTACTGAAGACCCTCAGCCACGCCCCGACACATGGGGTGACGCCGGCCAATCACAAAGCTTTGATGCGTTCAAGTGCATTATTCTGGCACAGGAAGATTATGTTACAGGACATTAACGATAAAACAGAATATTGTTGTTCTATTTTTAGACACATCTCGCGATCGACTGGTTGGGCACCCCTCGGCTAGAACATAGGTCCGTTGTGGTCGCAAAGTAGTCAGCTGAAGCCACATCTCTCTCAACTTCCCCACGGCATTTGTCATATAGTGCAGGCAGCGCAGACCTGCTGAAATAATACCGAGACGGCATCGCGTAACGCTTGTCCAACGTGTTGACAAGTTGCTTAAAGCCCTGGTTGCTAACAGTGCTAACTGGGCACATATCTTTAGCGATGTGAAATGTATCTCCAGGTCTCCCTTGAAAAAGAGATCATTGATCTCAATGGGATTTTACCTGGATAAATAAAGGTTTTTAATTATTTTTTTAATTGTAAAGACAAAGTACTTGCAAATAGTGGAAATAGTTTTACCCTTCTTTTTAACGAGTTGCTGCTCTTGTTCTGACATCTTCGCTCGCGCTGAACACTCACAACACATGTCACTCACAGGTGGCCGAGTGGGCTTTTAGGGAGGGGCGAAAGCGCACCCAGCAAAATAATCGTATTTTGTCAATTATGCTGTTTTCATAATCGTCGCAAGCCATAATCGTAATCGCGATTAAAATACGATTAATTGCACAGCCCTAACAGCAGGTCAGAAAAGTATTTTGGGCCTAAACCATTCAATGTTTTATAAAACAGCAGCAGTATTTTGAAATCAATTATTCGACACACAGGAAGCCAGTGTAAAGACTTCAGAACAGGACTGATGTGATCCACTTTCTTAGTGTTAGTGAGGACTCGATCAGCGGCATTCTGAATCAGCTGCAGCTTTCTAATGGATTTTTTTGTGAGACCTGTAAAGACACCATCTCTGCTTATACAAGTAGTAGTTTTAGTTGTCTGCGATCTGCCGAGGCCTACTCCCACCTGTCGAGTACGGCTGTACTGAGGTGTTTTTCCTCCGGAGACGGAGCGAAGAGACGGAGCGAAGAGACGGAGCGAAGAGACGGAGCGGCTCCACCTGTTGCTGCATGCGATCTGCGATTTACGGAGGCCTGCTCGTCGCGAAGAGACGGAGCGGCTCCACCTGTTGCTGCCTGTGATATGCGATCTACGGAGGCCTGCTCCCACCTGTAGAATACGGCTGTACTGGAGAGGCTTTTACCCCGGAGTCGTCGCGGAGAGACGGAGTGGATCCACGCTTCGGGCTTGGCCTGCTTCCACCGGGCGTGTGCTGCTGTACGGAGGAGGATTTTACCACGGCTGGGGTCTGCTTTCCACCTGTCCTGGTTCTGCTGTTGCAGAGGCCTGCTTTCACTCCGGGGATACCACGGAGGGACCGGAGCGCTTCCACGCTGCTGTGCTGATTTTGCTCCAGGAACATCGCAGATACTGTGTGCTGGTCTGGGAAAATGGCCCATATCGGGATTCTGCTGTGCCTGTTAACTGTTTTGGACTATGAGAAGATCTCTAGTCATTCTGAGAAGTCTACTGGATTCAGGTCTGTTCTGCCACCCGCAGTGGGCACCCCCTACAAAGGTTCGGATGTGTTGCTCAAACAATTACCGGTTGCCTTGTCACAGACAATCTGCTCGACAAAATATGTTTGTCTTTTTTGTTTTCCTGCGATGATGGTTCTTCAGGACTGCTTCTTAAGCTCAAATCACACTCTCGCAGACTTTTCCGGTGTTTCTAAATTAGATGACAATGTATGTGTGTCGCTTAAGAGGAAAAGATGCCTGGTTTTTGTTGTTTTTATTACTGTCAGGAAATGTACAACCTAACCCTGGTCCGCCCAGTAGTAGTAGTCAGATCGCTACTCCTGCTGATTTTAAGGCTAGGTCTGGGTTGGGTTTCATCCACTTGAATGTGCCAGGGTTCGTACGGTCATTGAAAACCTGGAAAAGTCATGGAAATTCAAAATGCAAATTCCAGGCCCTGGAAAAGTTATGGAAAACAATATTTTTCCCAAAGTTTTGGAAAAGTCATGGAAATGTAATTAAAGTTGTGTCAAATATAATTTACATTTGATCTAATCGCCGAAATAATCTGCGGACGCGAGCTGTTATGTGCCATCATGACGCGCATGGTGTTATTTTTTAATATGAAGCACGAGCTGTGTGCAGCTCGAGTCTTCCTGCCTGTCGGCTGAACTCTGCTGCTCCGGGATGAGGGTCAGCTACATTAGCTACGGTGCGTTCGTCAACTGTGCGGAGTCACTGTGGCACAGACTGCACCGCTGGTGAACAGCTGTTAGAACGGGCCGTTCAGGTGTTCAGGGCAGAGCGGCAGAGCGGCAGAACGTGATGTGAATATCATTTAAGGAATCGTTGAGCTAACTAGCATACATTGTCACTATCTGCTAACGTTAGCTTTAGCCTTCGTTTTCTAATAGTTTTTTTCATAGGCTATAAACGGAGGTGGTATAAGTATGGGCATAGATATGTCTCATAATTATTTGTGTGAACATAAAAATAATTTGTGTGTAAATATGTGATTTGTAAATGTAAAACACCATCCACAAATTCATTTAAAAGATTTGCAAACTCACAAGTACATTTGTATGGAAGCCCATTTCCGCCACTTGAAAAAAATAAAATCCCCATGAAAAGTCATAATTATGAGATAAAAAAGTCGAAATAATGAGATAAAAAGTCATAATTATGAGATAAGAAAGTCGAAATTATGAGATAAAAAGTCATAATAATGAGATAAGAAAGTCAAAATAATGAGATAAAAAGTCATAATTATGAGATAAAAAGTCATAATAATGAGATAAAAAGTCATAATAATGAGATAAAAAGTCATAATTATGAGATAAAAAAGTCGAAATAATGAGATAAAAAGTCACAAGGCACCACAAAGCCCTGCAGCATCAAGAGATGAACAAGAGTCCCCTCTCTCAGCTGGTCCTGACACTCTGTTCACAAACCGGTTCAAACTGTGATTAGGACCAGGCTGAGCCCACATCTATTAGAGTCAACCAAATTATAACAAAACACACAAAAAACTACCTCACTTATTGGAACACTAAATCCCAAACACAAAGTAAAATGCAATGCTATCTGGCCCTAAAAAGACAGTACACTGTGGCAGCCTACCTGAGCACAGTGACTGATGTTAAACACAGGAAGTTGTTGACAAAGTACAGACTGGGATACCAGCAGAACAGGAACAGCCGGATGATGTGCAGGCAAACGAACCAGAGGACAGCAGGCAGAAGGTGAGTCAGGGCCGGGCAGAGGGTCAGGGAGCAGGCGAGGCTCTCAGCGTAGGTACAGGCAGGGTCAGACAGCAGGCAAGGCAGGATAGTCCAAGGACAGGCAGGATCAGGGAACAGGCAGAGCAGGCAGGGTCGGAACCGGGTAGGCAATCTGGTAACAAACGCCTGAAAGACTAGCATGAAGGCAAAGTACGATCTGGCAACAGGTGTGTGTCTGGTGAGGGTTTAAATACTGGCAGTAAAGCTAATGGGTGCAGAAGAGAAAGAGAGTGAGCAAAAACGTGTGTGTGGTTAACAGGTGAGACAGGTGAATGGAAAACTACTGGTGAATGATGGAGCAGACTGTGACAAAATGTATGAATTTAGAATATTCAGAAAAATATGCAGGTTCAGGAACGCACATAATATCGAATAAACTGAGCTCAATTCAGACCGAAATGTTTCAACCAAACGAACCCACCTTTAAAAAAAATCATGCTGTTTGCAAAACATTTGTTCGGAAACAATAGTAGGATTTTATAGGATATATTTGTCCTTCAATTTACAGTATGTTGCGCATGCTTTAGGGGCCACTAATACCTCATTCACACCAACGCAACTCCGGTTCAAGCTCCCTGCTAGAGCTTTTCGGGTTCAGAACCAGTTCTTCGGTTTAGCTCTGGCTCTTTTCACACCGCCCAGAGTCCGACTGGTAATGCGTTATTGCGTCATCGTTTGCGTCAGGACGTAACCGTTTGCGTGCCTGCTTCATAAAGCCAAACCGCGCGGATGAAATCAGTTGCATTCATTTCTTATGGCTCTATCTGCAGCTTTTCCGGAGTCATTTCTGTGGTTTAGTTATATTCTTATAAAAAAGTGTACTAGGTTTTTTTAAAACACAACTGCTTCCGAGGTCGGTCTTATTTCTTAAGGTGGACTGAACCATGTGTGTGGAGTAACGTTGTATCCAGACCCGGCGCCAGAATAAATCTAAAGGGAGGGCATATGATTTTCATGGGAGGGCACACAACACCATCACGTGCTGCGGGCCTGCGGCACAACATATATATATCAAACAGCAAGGCCAACAGCATCGCGCAAAGACGCACACTTATCGCAAATACATACACAAATAAAGGGCAACATAGAAACTACTTTTGAAACATTGTGTGCGTGGCAGCACACACACTGGTAATTCACGAGCAAGGCACACTGGTTAAGGATAGCAGCTTCCTCATCGTTGCACTCGGAGAGAAATAGTAGAGACGGAGACGATGAACTGCTGTTAGCTCTATTATGGCATTGTGTCGTGAGAAGTGTGTGTTGCGGTGTGGGGAATGCTGTCCATTATTTTGGCCAACTCTGCATCTTTGTACTGCAGCGTATACTCCAACAGCGATAGGAAGAGCCCACTGCCTGACTCAGACATGCTGTGGAGTGCATCGTGGTCACCTCTGAGAGGGAGTTGGTTGACAGCTAAAAAAGCTACAATATCAACGACAGCTGACACGTAATAACACGGCCAGCTGATCTTCACCAAAGTACTCATTTCCTTATTTGTTTCCTCGCGTATCTGTCTCTCTCTCCACAAACTCTCACATGAAATGTGTTCTTTTGATGCGGCATGTCTTAGCAGTCCTTTATCAGTCTGTAATGCGTGTTTCCAGTCACAAAAACCTTTGACAGTAAAAGCAGCATCAGATGAAGACGTATTTACTTTAAACTGTCTACAGGGGGAACAAAAGGCTGAGTCTGCTTTTAAAGAATATTCAAGCCATGGTCTGTTGTTGAACCATGCAGTGGCAAAAGTGCGCTTCTTTCCTGAAAACAATCTCCCTGGAAAACGATCCAGTTTCACCTGGTTGGGTTTATTAACCCCAAGATCATCTGGGGCTGTTGGTCTTTGAGCGGTTGCTGGCCCAATAGTACCTGTTGAGGTGCTGCAAGGTAGCGTCTGTAGTGGAGGCACCAGCACGGAGCAGGAGGAGGATACTGGCGGGTGTACGCAGATGCTGATGGTATAGGGGCACAAGGAGCTGTGCCTCAGAGGACAGAGGACAGCTCGCTAACTCAGCCCCGGGGTTTGCCGAGGTCAAGATTGTGACATTAAGGCGAGCTGCTGCAACGGCAGGTGCCAGCAGCTGCATCGGCTGCAGTTCTTTCATCGCTATTTCGTTTTAATAAATCCTTAGACCTTTTGAGCCAATTTCTGATGTCCATTGTGTAATTCAAACATAAATGGGAGTCTACAGAATGCACAATAAACAATAAACAAATCCAGAATAGGCAGCAGTGTGACGCTGTGATTGGTCACAAATCACAACAGACACATGAATTTATTTGACGTAGCCTGCGATTTTTTTGTTTTAGTTACTATCTGATATCACATACATCGTAGCATAAAAGTTCACAGTTTATTTATAAAAAAAAAAAAAAAAGTTTTATAAATAATAAAAATCGTGTTTATTGGGGAGGGCAAGAATGTCAAATGGGAGGGCCTGGCCCCTCCCTGGCCCTCCCACGGCGCCGGGCATGGTTGTATCTTTCATTTAAATGAACTGTAACCTTCACCCAGGTATGTAACCAACCTGATCTCACCAGAATGCGTGACTCCACCACGACTTAGCACCGCATTGCGTGGTGGACTCACGAACTTTATTACATTTACGTGTCGGCACCACGCAAACAACCCCAATGTAAAGTGAATGAGGCTCTTTTGTCGTGGTGCACACACACATTTCTACAACGTCCTGCAGTGAGCTTTTATTCTATAAAACTTTTTTAAAATCTACTTTATAGCTTGTAGTAACTCACGGGAGGCTTCTTTTATTTTATTTGTATTCATAATAATTTTTATTTTTCGTCAGAATGTATTATGGTGGTGCATTAGTTACGATTTTTTTTCTAAAAAAACAGTGCATTGTGTGTAATACAACTGTGATTTTTATTACATTAGTTTGTTTTTAAGGAAGGCCAGAGCTTCAGCTGTGTCCAATAGATTGTTCCCTTTAGTTAACGTTTTTTAAAAGAACATTATATTCCGATTTGATCATGTCCCCTTTATTGTATTACGGAGAGCAATGTGAGCATCCATTCCCATTGGATAACGCAGGATTTTACTCCCGGAAGTAAGTATTCTCTTTACTGTCGATTGATTTTACAGTGATATCTGCACTACTCATCAACTCAAAAACACCAGATTATCCTTGTTGATTACACAACATTGATTGGTTTAAATTGTGTACAATGCTTTTGTAATTTTCCCCTTCGATTTGGAGAAACAAATATGTGTTCAGTTCAGGATGGCCGAAGACACTACACTACCCAGAATCCTCAGCTATCGTTTGGGACTACACCATGTGCTTTGCTTGACAAACCCCTGGTTTGTCCTCAAGCTCTGTGATTGGATGTTGGATGTTGAAGTTTAAGCTGAGTGACAAACAGCATTTTGAAATGGAATGAAACCCATCGATGGCACACTATTCAAAACAGGAATCGAACGTCTCCTACCCCCCCCCCCCCCCCCTTAGGTCACAGGCTCCTCCAACAGTGCAACACAATAAAACAGATAAACAGAAAAAATAGTGCAAGTCAATACAAAAAGAAAAATTGTAAAATAGTAAAAAGTGAAATAGTGCAATAAGAGTCTATACAAGTGATTGGAATATATGATAAAATCATTTCTAAGTAGCAGCCAGATGAATGTTATGGATGTTATTTCAAAGTTCAGGTGTTTAATAGTCTTATTTGCCTGTGAGATGAAACTGTCCCTGAGTCTGGTGGTTTTAGTCCGGATGTAAGATAAGATAAGATAAGATGGTACTTTATTGATCCCAATTTGAGACATTTGTTGTTGTTGCAGTAGCATAAAAGACAAGGCATTTTACAATAAAACAAAACCACAAATAAACAAGAATAGAAAGAAAAGAAAATAGAAAATATACGTGTTGAAATAGAAAACATACATGTAGATATTATATATGCAAATATACATATTCAAAAATATATGACAATGGAATATGGAATATCAAATATTGAACAGATTATATATGTGTAAATTGTACAGCGAGGTTGTATTAGAGAAACTATGGAGCAGAGAGTTCTCTTCCAGCCAGAGGTGATTTATTGTACAGAGTTATTGCAGTGGGCAGGAATGTGTTCCTGTATCGGTCCTTGTGACAGCGGAGCTGCAGCAGTCTGTTGGAGAAGGAGCTCCGTTCACTGTCCAGCTGCAGGTGGAGAGGATGGGTGGGTTATCCATCATGGACAACCAGTGTCCTCCTCTCCACCACAGCTTCAAAGGGGTCCAGCTTGATGCTGATGACAGACCCAGCTTTCCTGATCAGTTTATTGATCCTGCTGGTGTCACCGGCTCTTATGTTGCCCATCCAGCATACCGCAGCAAAGAAGAGTGCACTGGCCACAACAGACTAGAAGATCTCCAGCATCTTGCTGCACACGTGGAAGGATCTCAGCTTCCTCAGAAAATAGAGTCTGTTCATCCCCTTCTTGTACACAGCGTCAGTGTTGATCCTCCAGTTCAGCCCATAAGTGCACTCCCAGGTACTATAGTCCTCCACAACAGCCACATCCTCTCCTAGAATGCGGCTGTTGTGCCAGATGGCAGCAGACAGAACAGTTTGTGGCTGGGGTGATGGGGTCTTTTATAATCCTGAGGGCTTTCTTTAAGGTTAACCTGGTATTTTTACTCCACTACATTTATTTTAGTTACTTTACAGATTCTGATTAATGATGTGAAATATAAACAACCCTTAAAGCAGACTTTAGTTACACCTGAGTAAAATTCATGGAAGGTGATTGTCAAGTGCCAACAATCAGGAGAGATATTTGATTGGAGGACTGGCTTATCTAAAGCCAGTTGAGTAGCACTTGAAATGTTTTGGCTCTATGAAACCTGATGTACTTTATGATTCTGTTTTCTTCAAGGTTGTATTTTGTTGGTCGAACGCACTTATTGTAAGTCGCTTTGGATAAAAGCGTCAGCTAAATGCAATGTAATGTAATGATTGTTGGTGCTTGAGAAGACTAAATATGTATCTGCAGATCCCTATAAAGTATATACATTACTCGTTATTCTCTACAAATAGTTAATTAAAAACTGTATATAATTGCTATTTTGGACATCCCTTTTCAAGATTTCAATATTACTCTAAACGTGTAATAACGTGCTTTAACCAGTAGGTGGTTTGGGTTAAAAAGCTGTCAAGTTTACAGTGTTAACAAAATAAAATATACTGCTGTTTCTGGTTTAGTTTACGACGGATATATTTAGTTATTGTTTTGATATTTGTAACACAAAAGCGATGGAAAAAACCCATAGCAACAAAAAAAAGATGGTCTTAACATGAACCAGCGGTCTAGTAGTTAATAAAAAACAATAATATCAAAACAAATTATTACTACTAACTTTATTGTGAAATTAAAACAGAACGGTAAAAGAATAGTTTCCGGTCTATTCTGAGCCCGATCTCTGTAGATAAATACAAATAAAGAACTACGACAGATGTGTAATATTTAATGCAGCCAAACCATTTATTACAATGCATTCATGTGATGACTTTCAAAGAGTAAAGCAAGCACTGCTGAATAAAGTATGATTTATCTTTTACGAAACGTTTTTTTTCATATGGAATGCAGTTGGAGGTCAACCAATCACAGAGCTTTAGGCAACGCGGAACAATAGCTGAGGATTCTGGGTAGTGTAGTGTCTTCGGCCATCCTAAACTGAACAAATATTTGTTTCTCCGAATCGAAGGGCAAAATTACAAAAGCATTGTACACAATTTAAACCAACCAATGTTGTGTAATCAACAAGGATAATCTGGTGTTTTTGAGTTGATGAGTAGTGCAGATAGCACTGTAAAATCAATCGACAGTAAAGAGAATACTTACTTCCGGGTGTAAAATCCTGCGTTATCCAATGGGAATGGATGCTCACATTGCTCTCCGTAATACAATAAAGGGGACATGATCAAATTGGAATATAATGTTCTTTTAAAAAACGTTAACTAAAAGGGAACAATCTATTTGACACAGCTGAAGCTCTGGCCTTCCTTAAAAACTAACTAATGTAATAAAAATCACAGTTGCATTACACACAATGCACTGTTTTTTGAGAACAAAAATTCGTAACTAATGCAACATAATACATTCTGACGGAAAATAAAAATTATTATGAATACAAATAAAATAAAAGAAGCCTCCCGCGAGTTACTACAAGCTATAAAGTAGATTTTAAAAACGTTTTATAGAATAAAAGCTCACTGCAGGATGTGGTAGAAATGCGTGTGTGCAGCACGACAAAGGAGCCTCATTCACTTTACATTGGGGTTGTTTGCGTGGTGCAGACACGTAAATGTAACAAAGTTCGTGACTCCACCACGCAATGCGGTGTTAAGGAGTCGTGGTGGAGTCACGCATTCTGGTGAGATCAGGTTGTATGTAACAGCTGTTCTCAAATGAACACGTGAAGTAAAGTTTAATATTTATAGTTTTATAGATTTATAATGAGTTATAATGAGAGGTGATCAACGTGAATGCTCAGGTTCCACCTTAACACGCAGACACGTTGCTTCACCATGAGCAGAAACCTTTATATATATACAGTCTATGGCAGAAACACTGAAACTCTTGTTAAGTTTCTCCATCGTTGTGTACAAACCATAGACTGTATATATAAACTGGATAAAACGCGGGCTTTTTGTTGTTGTTCAGGAGTTGATCTGTCTCTGCCCCCGCCTCGACGTAAGCGTGACGTATGCGGTGCTTTTGCTCTAGCCGGACAATTTGTTGGTGCTTGAAACGAACCGGATTCCGGAGCTAAGAGGCTGCTCTGCTGCGGTGTGAAGAGGAAAACCCGGTGCTTTTCAAGCTCCAGCTCCGAACCGGCCCTGAAACATCGTTGGTGTGAATGAGGTATCTGTGAGGAGCAGCAAGTTCAGCTTCAGAACAAAGTGAAAAACAAACAATGGCATAACATATTATTAATATGTCAGGTAGTGATAGATTTATTTATTTTCTTCTCAGAGTGTACCAGAATGCGTAGTTTATGTTAGTATCTCTAAAAATCCCCCCAGACCCCCCTGCTGCGGTTGGGTTTTCAGCATGTGTGCCTTTTTATACAGTTCAGCTTTGATTCCATCAACTCATTCAACTTTTTTAAAAGCATACTTTAGTTCTGTGAAAGGATATAAGGGATATATGCACTGTACTTCACTTTAATTAATATTGTATGCTGAAAAGCGTATATTACAGCACGATTTTTTGTTGAATAGATTTTGAGTGCTTCAAAATGTTGGGTCGCGAATCGCGATATTGACCAAGTAAAAAGTGGATCCCGAGGCCTGACCAGTTGAGAACCACTGTTCTAAAGCAACCAAGGAGAGACTGCCATGGGGCAGAAATGATCTTGATTGAGAAACGAAGCTGTTCTTCTGGAGGTAACATTTCTGAAAGACACAGAACAGAAATACATGACCAAGGGTTTTTGCGCAATAAAATAAGGAAATTTAAGAGTTATACATTTTCTTAATACTGAATCTTAGTTTCTGTCATCACCTGTTACTCTCGGCCTTATCTGCTGACTCAGGAAGATCCTGGTCTCAGGGAACAGGAAGCCGAGCGCCCCATCGACCAGTGAAACGCTGCTGAAGATAGGGGGTATTGACCAGTGACGACCATCATGTTCCTGCTTTTCCTGACATGGCTTCTAAAGCTGAAGCTGTTTGTCTGAAAGGGGGTGCATTAAAACAGCTATAACCCTGGTCTGGAAAGTTTGCACAAGAAGCTCACTGTGTAATAGATGTTGGAACAACCCATGGAAATAGAAGAACTGTTTAACAAAGACAAACAGGACATGAACTTGATACTGTCATTTGGCTATCCAAACCATATGGTTTACCTTGAGGAACCGCTAGGAACATTATGACTAGATATTCCTCCAATCACAAATGTTGATGTGCATGAACTTCTTCTCCCAAAAACCTCCATTAGCCACATGGAGAGTAAAGTATAGCTGCCACTTCAAAAGCACAAAACATGTCAAGAAGACGTTGAAGCCAAAGTTTCTCATCTTGAAGTACAGGGAGTAGATTGTTAGGTTCAATGAAAAACTTAAAAACAAGAAGAAAACAGAAGTTGACTTAAAATAATAGTTTATATTTGAACACTAGTGTAACCTATTTAATTAAAAATATTACTTATATTGTCAACCTAAGTACAGTTACCTGAGGGGACAAGGACAACATTTAAAAATAAAATGATCTTGTGTGCAGGAGAAACTTGTATGTCCCCTTAAGGGCTCCGTAGGTTAGTATTTCATGAAAAAAATAAAGACAAAAAAAAGGGTTAGTATCTCGCGCACGAGATGACTGACTTTTTTTTTCTTCTCTCTCCCTCTTTTTTTTTTTCAAGTCCCTTTAGGGGCTCCGTACAAATAGGCAAGTTGCAGTCACAAACTTTACAAAGTAGTTGAGAACAATAAAAGTGGTCTTTGAAGATGGACGTGGTATCACTATTATGGATTCACATTGTATACGATATACATTTATAACACTAGTGATGGTCTGCTTCTAGTTTTCCACTGCACTTAGTTAAAATATTTATGAGCTATTTCAAGAATAGGTTTGTGAGGCCCCTGATACTCAGAGGGTCTATGCAGCGTTAACGTCAGCTAGCGATATGTGAGATATTCACAGATTTGGACAAAAAGGGCAATGTATTAGAATTGCAAACTCCACTTTTAAATTCAATACCTTTTCCAACAGAGAGTCTGAAACTGTGCGTTTGTTGATGGCCAACACACTCTCACTCCATAATCGTCCAGGAGAGACGTTTGGTCAGTGTCCGTGGCGTCCAGTTGTGACGCTCCTAGGCTCCTTCAGCGTCATAAAGGGACGCAAATAGCTTTCAACTGATTGCAATGTATTCCCATCTGCGGCGGGATTTGACGCTCATGGAAGCACGGCATTCGTTTGTGTCGGCTGCAATTAAAGGCAATGTGAGCGTCCATTCTCATTGGATAACGGAGAATTGTACACCTGGAAGTAAGTATTCCCCTTACTGTCGATTGATTTTACAGTGATATCTGCACTACTCATCGACTAAAAAACACCAGATTATCCTTGTTAATTACACAACATTGGTTTAAATTGTGTGCAATGCTTTTGTATTTTTCCCCTTCCATTCGGAGAAACAAATATTTTTTCGGTGTAAAGGATGGCAGAAGACACTACACTACCCAGAATCCCCAGCTATCGTTTAGGACTACACCAAAAAAAAAACATGGCCGAACTTCGTTTTATTCTCGGTGGAAAATGCCTATTTTAAAGTTAGTTTGACCATTAAAATGCGTTTTGATGTCATTTGATGCGAGAAATATGAGTTGTTATTTCAGATTATGTGTGCAGTGGATGTTCATGATCTTTAGTTTGCTAGTTATTACGAAGATTACTCAGTTGGAACTCACTATAAATTGGTTGTACATGGCATTTAAACAGTCACTCATTGAACACAACAGCTATAAAAGATTTGAAGTCCTAATGTTTAGAACATTAACACGTATATAATAATAGTTTCCGTTACAGTAGCTAACATTAGCATGACTTGTCGGAAAACACATTCTCCAACAAATTCATTTTAAAACGCGGACAAAAAAAGCATTCAAAAATATGCACTGGATATGATGTAAGCCCTTTTTGTCACATATCATATCCTCGTTAGCTTAAGTGAACCATTATTATAAGAACCAAATAACTGCTGAAATTTGAGTTGCTCGTTTGCGACCAAACCTGTAACGGAAAAAGATGAAGAAAATAAGTAGGCTACAGTGAGTTTTCAAGGTAGGCTACACATTATAAAAACCTATCAAATCCAAGCCTTGTAATAAATCCTATACTTTTATGAGCCTTATGAGGTTCTTCTGTTGTTAATGCTGACAGAAGTTTTGGAATTTGCTGCAAATGATTTACATGTACATATATTACACAAAAAAACAAAAATAATATGACATGAATAAAAATAACATAACATTGTTTATGTCTTAACAGTAACAGGCAGGATTTTGCCCTTCTGAAAGTACTTCTTATTTACTTTACTTGTTTAGTTATGTCAATAGATTAGAAGTTGCTGCTTTCTGCGGGGCATTTCAAACATTTAAGATCCTGTCTTTAAAATTGACTGTTGAATTGTACTGTTTGATTCATTCTTCACTCTTAGCAGCTGTTTGTTTTAACATATTAACGTTTGACTTTCGGTCAAACATTCATTATTTGCAATCTGTCAAATTTGAATTGATAAAACTGAACAAAATGTTGTGTCGTCACAGATCACCACCGTGAAGAGTTTTTATTGAGAGGTTCTGCAATCATGTTTAAGTCGAAAGTAGATTGCAGAAAAAGGCTATTAACGCTTGCAACATTTCTGAAAACAACGCGTGCAAAGATTATGTTTTTTGTAGGCCAAGCATTGTAAAGGCCTTCCTGACAAAAGGCAATGGTGGTATCCACATGTTTCTGATACTTAACACGTTTTGTTCAGCAGGATTATCGCCACATATTAACACCACTTCTGATTCTTGAAGCTTAAATGCGATTGGCAATAGCATATAGCGAAAGTTAAACGAACTTCATCGCGGTCGCATGGCTGAGCAGCACCGAGTTAAAGGCGGACTCGTGTCGGTGTGATGACGTTTAGTAGTTTATTTATTCACTTATTAGCAACCGCCACCTTTATTACACATAGAATCTTGGTAATTCACGAAGAGTGTTGTGTTTGCTGATGTATCTTATGTCAGATCTCTTCAGCTTGTAGTAACCAAAGACCTTTTATCAGGCGTTTACCAAAAACATGTGGCAGACTATACATTTTGCTGATGCCCCTGTATACAGCAGAACTTTGTTTCCATGCTAGTACTCTGTTTCTATGGGGGTGAGCAAGTAGGTTATACACAAAGTATGGATAGTACCTTGTATACCCTTGGAACAATCTAAACGACCCCTTGAATCCCTTGCAGGTGCAGTATTATACAGTATTATCATTGTCCAGTTCGTGTCAAAGCTCAATTGGTTACTGGAAAGAATAAACATAATTTAGCCACACAAAGTTCTGCTTATCTTTTGGGACCTATCTCTAATCTTGTCTAGGGAACTGCTCACAAACATATACCCTTCTGTGACAAAACCCTGTTCTGTAACAAAGGTACATTGTACATTGCATTGTAGTATAATCAGGCACATGTTGTTAGCGCTCCTGTACATTTGTAATTCAGAGAGTGAATAGCATCGGACAGTACGACAGTCATAAAGCAATACCCTCCTGTTCCAACCTGATCTCACCAGAATGCGTGAGATCAGGTTGTCCTGTTCCCAGACTGATAAGAAGTTAAAGACCAATGCAGGTCAAAACTCATCTGTAATGATGTTAAATGTTTACCACAGCATCAACTTGTGGACTTTGCCCCCTGCTGTGTTTACATTTCCAGATCAGAATATTCATTAACTCTGGGGTCCAGCATTCAAAACTAACCAAGTGTGCAGGTTTCATTAATGAAAATGAACACAGACAGGGTGATCTTTCCTCGGCATAAAGGTGTCCATTGACATTGATTCTAGTGTAATCCGCATGTCAAACGTTTAAACTTTATTCCAATCATTTGTTTAATGACCAAACAACTTAGAAACTGATGACATCTCCATTAACCTTAGCCTTAAATTGTGTTTATTGGTAGTTCAATGTTAACGAGCTTGCTTAAATGGTAAACGTACTATCTTGCTAATGGTTCATGTATTAAACAAAACGCCTTTTATGTTGTGAGCACACAATTTAGCATTGAGCTTAAAGCACCACCTTTGTCAGGGTTGAGCGAAGCAAGCAGGACCCAAACGCAGATTTCACAGAAAAACACCTTTATTCCAAGGTCAAATGGAAACAAAACAGAACTCTTCCCCGTGAACACAGCCAAGACACACAAGGAACTAACAAAGACAGCCAGAAAAACCAGAACTTAAATACACACAAGACTAATCAAATAAACAAGAGACAGGTGAGGAGGGAGGAGAAAACCCAGGGGCACTAGGTGAACACAATCGGTTAATCAAACAGGGGGTGAACACTTTTCAAAATAAAACAGGAAACCAAAGACAGATCGTGACAACCTTGCCTCTGTAAAGCAGTGACGGCTGCAGACTGAAAGGTGTTGTTTATGACGGATGTTTAACGTCTAATTTAATCAAATGCAATAAAATGGTATCTGATAAACCTCATCCAGCAGGTTATCTAGGTTTTTATTGAGTGCTATCATTAGTATCAATTCATTAGCTTCTTCAGTTCTTCCCTGTTCCAGCAACCACCTTGCAGATTCAGGATCAAAAGATTTACCACAATCCAAATGTTGGATTCCCTCACAAACTGCTATTCATTTGACAGAGACTGACTCATAGTTTACAATTAGATAGCCCAGTGTTTGGTTTTTTTACCTTTTTGGAGCCATGGTAAATGTTTTACATTAAGATTATCCCAATGCACACCATCAACCAAAAAAGTTACAAAATCAGGCATTATAGCAAATGAAGCTCAACGCAAGTTCTTTCAGGAAGACTGGGTATATACGTTCACTCCGCAGCTGCATATAATCACGGGCGTTGTCTATATATTCACCTCATTCTCCAGCAGCCAATTACCGTGCTGCAGCCAAACTTTAAAATGGTTCTCCTCTCTCCTGCAGTCAGCTGTGATTTCAGCTAAAAACTGAACGTGTACAAACCTTAGAGGGAACAAGGGAAGAAAAACGAGCAGGAACACACTGATAAAAACGATGTTTTGGTCCAGGAACGCTATCAGGCAGGGACGAAATACACCACAAATCAAAATCGGACAGGGACAAAGACGACAAATCAACAAAGATCACAAGGAGAGATAGGACTATAAAGACACCAGATGACATAGAAAGACAACACACAGCTGGAGAAGGCAGGAATTAACTCAAAGGCAGAAGGTGAAAACCATCATACAATCACATAGGCGGGAAAACAAAAAGGCAGGAAGTAAAGCCTGACAAAAACACCAAGAGAAACACATTTAAAAATAAAACAGGAAACATTAAACACAAATACTAAGATCATGAAAGTGCAGACAGAAAAAAAAAAAGGATATAAACAGTGAGTTTTTAGGGTGGGCTAAACATTATACAGCCCCACCTAGTGTCAGCAGAAAGTATTAAAAATAATGATTACAAAAAAATGCAAAAAATGTATTAAAAATTAATTAAATATATTTTAAGATCATGTTTAATCATCTGATTCGTCTGTACATTGCTGTTTTAGTCTGTGTTCTTCTAATTAGTGTCTACAGTGTGTG
Organism: Pseudochaenichthys georgianus; assembly: GCF_902827115.2. NCBI lineage: Eukaryota > Metazoa > Chordata > Actinopteri > Perciformes > Channichthyidae > Pseudochaenichthys > Pseudochaenichthys georgianus. The sequence continues at coordinate 13,723,524 of NC_047519.1, read as the reverse complement.
CCTATTGAACTGTTTAGAGCCATGTGGGACAAAACCCGATCCTGCCCCTCCCTCTTACTGTCTAAGTCAATGGTGACTGTAAAAACTACACTGCGCATGCTCAGAATATTTTCCTATTTAATGTGTGTGGCAAAAAAATAATGACCATAGGGGCAAAGTGCTGCCATCCCCACCATACGTCATCTCACATCATTCAGAGCTGATTAGCTGTAAGTACGTGTGCCGCGAAAAGTGTGGTGTGTGAAGAGGAGAAGAGAGAGCTGCAGTGAGGCGTCCTAAAACCCGGAAGTAAGCTGCGCATGGCTTCCCTCGACAAAAAAGCAATGATATTTCTCCATAGGATTTTAGAAAATAGCTCCAAATAAGGTCTGTGGGAAACAAACCTGTTAGATAAATGAACGTTTTGTTCAGCCGGATAATATCCACATGTCTACCCTACTTTTATAATTTTCGAATCATAAATCTATTGATTAGATTAGATTTATGATAGACTTTTGAAACTACAAGAACATAAGGAGGACTTTTACAAAAAAGTAATAGAGATTTTTGTCCAGGCAAATTGACTTAATCTTCAAGTCAAGGTAAGACTGCAATTTTATTGAAAATGGGATCTTACTAAGAGAGAACAATTCAATATTTAAATGATAAAATTACATTTTTTGGGTATCCTTCTGTTGAACTGTCTGTTTAAAATTAATTGAAGCATCAGACATAAAAAGCTTTTGAAAATAATATTATATTTTGATTTAGGTCAAAATATAATATTTGTAAACCTGAAGAGTCAGTGCCAGTGCCTCACCAGCCATGAACCTCACTACAGAAGCTTATATATAGACATCTACGTTTTTTGTGCCCCACCACTTTTGTACATATAGAAACGCCACTGTATGCGGTACATTACAGTATTTTTATCCTCTGCAGAGATCAGAACATACCTGAATCGGACTCTTTTTCCTTCATATTCTACTTTAAATGCGGACAGTTTTGTTTGAATAAACTGTAGTTAAAGTTATATTCAAATTTTGTTTTTAACATGCTCAGGACCTAACCTTGGTTTAACCCAGGGGTGGGGAACCTTTTTCCTCTCAAGGGCCATTTCAATTTTGTTGAAGTTGAAAGCATCAATCTGGTGCACGTTGAGAGCAAAATTAGGAGATCTATGGATACATCTCTCAACACCCATATGAAACAGAACTGGAAGCAGATTTATTTTTCTTTATGAATATTTGACAAATCACTCCCCTTTCAAACTGTATTCTTCTTTATTAATAACAACTTTTTGTTACTGTCATATAGTATTTTATACCTGTTTACTTTATTCTCTTATTTTTTGATAACTATAATGATCATATAAAGATGTGCCTTTACCTCACTGGTTGTAGAAAAAGCTTCTTATATTCGTTAGCATAGCTAGCTAACCAGATGCTAATAACAACAAAGTTGTTGACTGTATGATCAGTATGACAGATGAACAGATCACCACTGGGCTTTCAACTAAAGACACAGACACGCAGAAACTGCGGCATGTGTACGGCTCCTTATCGGTACTGCAATTTCTGAAGTGCTGGAGTGGCGTTCTGGTGCTCTCCGTCAGAACTGCACCCCTGTCAGTCGAGACATATACCAGGCTCGTGATGTGTTCAAGGACCCTAACCTTGGCCAGGAAAAACGCCCTCGCTTGTTTAATTTGTTTGCGGTCTAGATTTCTTACATTTTTTTCTTTTTTGCGTGTGTTTATAAATTACCTCGAGGGCCGTACCAAATTGTCTTGCGGGACGTATACGGCCCGGAGGCCGGAGGTTCCCCACCCCTGGTTTAACCCTTTAACCCAGAGAATATAAACTAATGAAGTTCATCCAATACAAATAAATAAAATAAGAATAATGGAAAAGAAAATTGTTATTACTGTTATATTATAATAATATTATTTCTGTTTTCACTCTTAGCAGCTGTTTGTTTTGACAAAAACACACATTTTACCTTTCATCCTATACAGTTCCTTTCTTTTTGTAGATGTGTCAGAGTACCACTGCTTACACTTCAGACATAACCCCAACAGAAGGGAATGGTATTTGGTTTGTGTCTCCCAAAAGGATACATTTGACAAATTTGTCAAATGTTAAATGACAAAACTTCCCACAATTCCGAAAAAATCAGTTTAGACCGCCATTGTGAAGAGTTTTTTATTGAAATGTTTGGCAATCAGGTTTAAATAATAATAATAATAATACATTTTATTTGTAAAGCACCTTTCATTGCTAAAAGCAATTCCAAGGTGCTACAGGAGGCATAATATAAACGAACAAAAGAAATACAAGTTTAATCAAAGGCTTTTTTAAAAGAAAGGTTTTTAGGCCTTTCCTGAAGGCGTCAGTGGTCTATGGAGCCCTCAGGTGGTCTGTGAGGGAATTCCACAGGTGAGGAGCAGCTGCACAGAAAGCCCGATCCCCCATTGTGCAGAGTTGAAATAGAAAGTAGATCGCAGAAAACCATACATAATTTAAGTAACAATTGAGTTTTCTCTCAATGAAAACATCCTCCCCTCTGTCATGAACCTTTGAGTGACCTAACCTTCACCAGCACTTTTAAATTCGACAAGCAGGTCAGCACCGTAGTCAAATCCTGCTTTTTTTAAATTAGACTATTGGCCAAAACCAAGTCGTATTTATCTTTTAAAGACCTAGAAAGGGTTAGTAATGCCTTTGTTACCTCAAGACTGGATTACTGCAACGCTCTATGTGGGTATGGACCAGGCCTCAATTAAACGCCTGCAGCTATGCAGAACGCAGCTGCACGTCTTCTGACTGGCCACAAAAAGCATGACCATATCACCCCAATTCTGGCCTCACTGCACTGGCTTCCAATTTGGTTCCGAATTGATTTTAAACTCCTTTTATTTGTTTTCAAAGCCCTAAATAGTCTGGCTCCGGCCTATATAGCCGAACTCCTCCATCGCTACACCCCAGCCAGAGCTTTAAGGTCGGCTGACCAGCTGCTGCTGATAGTGCCCAAGACCAGGCTCAAAACCAGAGGGTACTGAGCCTTCGCAGCAGCTGGCCCCAGGCTCTGGAATACTTTGCCCCTCCATGTGAGGTCGGCCCAGACCCTGGGGGTTTTTAAATCCTCACTAAAAACTCACTTCTTCTCCCTGGCCTTCTAGTCAGAGCGGAGCATGACACCTGACTATTCCCTGATGTGTTTTTGTTTTTTATATTTCTGTTGTAAATTATTGTTTTTTATTGTGATTGTAGTAATGTGTTTTTTTACATGTACAGCACTTTGGCTAAAAATCGCTTTTAAATGTGCTATATAAATAAAACTTGATTTGATTTGAACATGCTACTACTGTATTAGATCAAGTTAAAAACTGAACAACTGACTGAAATACAAAGATTGTCCTGAGGGTGGCACAAGAGATTAAGCCATAGTTTCATTTAAATTAAAAGGGTTTGTAACCCTGTGATCATGTATGCTGTCACTAACTTCCAGAGATATCAGCTCATAGACTTTGAAATATATTGTTTGCCAACATTTAACCTGAGGGTGGCAGAATAAGAAAACCAATGGAGTGTCTAATGGAAAACATCAAAGTAATACAATTACAATGTCTTGTGTACAAGGGGATATGGTGGCTCTGAAATAGGGCAAAATGACAAAATGCCTTGCCTTGCCACGCCACGCCACGTCACTTTGGCTCTTCAGCTTGGTCTTATTTCTGTTGGGAAAAGGGAATAAACAGAAGAGTGTGTTAGTTACAAAATGAATCCTGTATGACAATCCTACGAATATGAATTAATTACAAATATTAGAGGGTATGTTGTTCGTGTCTTCATATTGCCTGCAGTACTTTGGAGATGCGTGAAAATAGCTAGTATTGGTCAACATAAAAAAAAAATCTGATCTCATTTGGAGATGCTAATGATATGCTGTTATTCATTCTGAACAAAAATAAAGCCAGATGTATTAACTGTGCAGGGTGTAATAAGGAGACACTGTCGGATGCTTACGTGTTGCCCTCAGCCTCATCGGTTGAATCAGGAAGCTCTTTCCCCCTGGTCTCAAGAAGAAGGAAGCCCAGGGCTCCACTGACCAGTGTCAGGCTGCTGAAGACTACGGTGGGTATGGACCAGTGGTACACAGCCAACATGTTGAGCAGTGGAGCCAGCAGGCCACCAACCCTGCTGGCAATGGAGCCCAAACCAGAGGCTGTTTGTCTGAAACACAGTTTTAATAGAATTTGATCACAGCCTTAGAACTATTTTTCAAGACAGTTTGAGCCGTTGAACTAACTGTAATGCTCTTAGTTGCCAGAGAGTTGACAAAATGGTCTAGAACACAGGTTTTCTAAAGATGTGTCTAAAAATGCAATTTTTGTGTTAAATGTTCGGAATTGTTTGAATATTTACTTTTGTCACAACAGGGCAAAAATATTTGTTCATTGTCTGCCTCATGTTCCCTTCTCCCATTGGAGTCAATGAACTCAGACCTACCACTGTTCTCTTAAAGACGCTAGGCAGGGGCAAAACCCATAAGAAAATGTACTCCGTTTGCTAAACCGTCTTTGGTGTTATTCTTGTGAACACACTGGTGAATATACCAATTACTACAGTGAGATGGGAGGCTTACCGAAAAGATGTTGGGAACAGCTCCTGAACATACACATTGCATATGGATCCTGCCCAGTTAATGAAAAAACGTCCTGAAGTTGCTAACGTGGTCATAGCAACAGCACTATCTTTGAAGAGAAAAACACAGTGTCAGATAATTAAACAACAACAATGTTACGAGATGGGTGTTTGATTTTAGAATGAGGCTTCCAATGTTATCGAGAAATCTGGAAAAAGTGATGGTAACACTAACATCCCTTAAATACACCATCTGGGAACCATGAATATCTGAACGTAACCCTTAAATGAGCATTCACACATAAATATGTTGGGAAATATGAATGCAATTTTTACATTACACCCATATAACACTTTTTGCACCCATATTACACATTAGAACAACCCTATTACACCCATGTCACACCTATCAGACCCGTATTTAACCCATGTGACATTAGTATTACACAAATATTGTTATTATATCCATGTTACAGCAATATCACAGCATAATTACACCGGTATTACACCAATGTAACACAAATATTACACGGTTATTCCACCAATATTATAGATTAAAACAATCTTAATACACCTGTATTAAACCTATATTATACCCATGTTACACCCATGTAACACTGTTATTACACCAATATTACAACCATATTACACTGTACTGACACTGTTACAACCTCAATTTGGTCACAGCCTTTCAAATGACTGTATCCTAAAAGGATACAGAAACCATTTCGAGGTAATGTTATGGTGCAGTCACTAACTAACCACCATTGCTATCCTTTGCTACAGGCCGCTAGTTAAACTAAACATCATAGAGACAACACCCAAAGTGCTTTACCTTGAGGAACAGCTAGGATTAAGAAGCACAAGTATCCCCCGATCAGAAGAGTTGACATCAGTGACACTTTTCTCCCCAGTGCTTCAAACAGCCATATGCAAAGGATATGAGCTGGGAATTCAGTCAGACCAAATATAAGCTGCGTCAGGAAGATGTCCAAGCCAAGATTTCCAACATTGAATGAAAGGGAGTAGTAAGTAACATTCAAGGAGAACCTGATGATTTAAAAAAAGAAGTATTTAGCATTTGAAAAATAAGTTGTTAAATTCATTATAACCTAAAGTAAAAATCTCAAATGTGTTTTTTATCAGTCTCTTTTGCATTTAAAAGAGTTGTTATGTGTATTGTAAAATGAAACTTACCATGCCAATAGTATGGTTAAGAAATACTTCCTAAGCACAGATGATTGCATGAGAATAATTATGCCTCCCTTTCTCACAGTTTTTTTCTCAACAATCTGTAATGCACAGGGGATGGAAACAATATCATGCTAACATTTGCTTAGGTTAGTAGATCATAAGAGTTAGATTGGCAAAAGTTAGGAGTTAATAGAGTTACATTTAGATGTCTTTGATGGAGATCAGACATTGTAGAAATGTCTTTCTGTAGTAATTACTTAATAAATAAACACCATTCGTTATTTTTATTACCAGTATGACGGTAATATTGCATTTACGTTAAGTCTTGATACAATTGTAACAAAATAACAACTTTTTTTCTTATTAAGGGACCTTTTCCAGAAGAGACTCTGAAACAGTACATTTGTTAATGGCTGCCACTTTGGTAATCAGCTGTTTAGCCTCCTCTGTCCTGCCTCTGTCCAACAACCACCTGGCTGACTCTGGTATAAAACAGAAACAAGGAAATAGGCATACTTTAATAATCTGTAATTTCAGGGAAACATCTGATTGTAATATAAAAAGAGTCAATACACACCATATGTAAATAGCAACAACTGCCAGTGGAGCTGCTGTGACTAGCTGAGCCAGTCTCCAGTCTCTGATGAAGTAGATCATACCAGCCAGGAGGCACTGTCCAACTGCTCCAAATAGCTGAGTAATACATGCTCCCCAGGATCTTTTGGACACCCCGATCCACTCAGTGGCTAGAAACGGGAAATGCATTAGAGTAAACCTTGAATAAATTACGCCAAAGTTCAAAGACAGGTTTGATAGTGAACACGTGAATAAAATAGCCCAGGAATGGCAATATTATATATGTGAAGAACTCATCTAAACGTGAAAAATATTTTATTAAATTGAGGTAATAGCTAATAAAGCTAATAAAAGCTAATACATCAAGCCTCAATGTATACTGTATGTAGTAGCCAATTAGCGCTACGGATATAAGTAGGAACCAATGTTGGCTTTTGCTGGAAGGCTAAACTGTTTTTAACCACACACACACACACACACACACACACACACACACACACACACACACACACACACACACACACACACACACACACACACACACACACACACACACACACACACACACACACACACACACACACACACACACACACACACACACACACACACACACACACACACACACACACACACACACACACACACACACGCACGCACACACGGGCACAACAGTAACTCAAAAATAATTTTATGAAGAGAAAGGTCTTTGTGAGTAGCTAGTTAACTGTTAGCATCAGCTAGTTTGTTACCTAAATGTTTTAGCTACTGTTACAAGTGTTTACACAGAGATTCTACAGCAGTATGTAGTACATTATATGATTAACCTGAACTGTACAGACTGTTGTGATTTTATGATGAACATTAGCTTTTGTCCAGTGTGTTTGGCTACGAGTGTTTTCAGTTTAGCTAGCTAGCCAGACATCTCCCACTGTGTTCAGGAAAATAAATTTCTATTTGGAAAAAGATAAATAAATGAATGTGTGCCGGGAAATTAAAGGGAAAATTGAAGAGTTAAAACAAAAAAATGATCTTTTACTGTAGCCAATGGGATGAAAGCAACAGCTTGTGGTTGGCGTGGGTAAGGGACTCCCTATCCCTTTTCTTGGTTTTCTTTCTTTCTCTTTCCTTTTGTATTATTGTTTACATAATTTGTATCTGTATATATGTCTCTCTGTGAGGGTAGAAAACAATACAAAGTTGGTCACAAAAAAAAACCAGTGGTGGTTACATGGCTTGACAAAGATAACCATCCATCCATCCATCTTCTCCCGCTTATCCGTGGTCGGGTCGCGGGGGTAGCAGTTCCAGCAGAGAGCCCCAAACTTTCTTTTCCTGGGCGACATCAACCAGCTCTGACTGGGGGATCCCAAGGCGCTCCCAGGCCAGCGAAGAGATATAATCCCTCCACCTGGTCCTAGGTCTACCCCATGGTCTCTTCCCAGCTGGACGTGCCTGGAACACCTCCCTAGGGAGGCGCCCAGGTGGCATCCTAACTAGGTGCCCAAACCACCTCAACTGGCTCCTTTCGACGCGAAGGAGGAGCGGCTCAACTTCGAGTCCCTCCCGGATGACTGAACTTCTCACCTTATCCCTAAGGGAGACACCAGCCACCCTGCGGAGAAACCCCATCTCGGCCGCTTGTATCCGCGATCTCGTTCTTTCGGTCATGACCATAGACTGTATATATAAATGGACGTAGGGTCCGTGACGTCACCCATAGGATTCTGCAGAGTTGCCGTGAAGCCCTTAGTAGGCGGAGTCGGCCACTAACGGCTCAACAGTGACGTCAGAGTTCAACTCCCGCCTGCTCCAGCCTGCTCCAAATAAGGGCAAATAGGCTGTAGTCTGTCACTTTATTTGACTAAATGTGTTTACTTATACATTTAATAGGTTTACACCTTCTGTCCATCTGTGCTTTTTATTTAAAACATTTGATTAACTTTTGGTTCACATTTCAATAAATTGTATTTGTATACATTATTCTTACTGAAAATGTTAGATTACACATTCACATCTGACTAAAGATTGGCCCCATTTATTTGTGACGTTGCAAAACAAGGTACATGTTGTGAAGCTCATAAAGTGAGGCAAATAGAAATAATCAGCTGATGGAGTGTAGATGTGGAAATAGCTGCATTCGATCAGCTGACTGTTTTTACAATAAAAGTAGTTTCTTAGTGAATGTCCTGTACTGGTCTTAAAATCTCATAACATCAGCTTTTAATGTTCCTCTTGGATGTTCTTCTTGACCCTCAGAGAAGGAGAACATGTCGTGTCTTTCAGGTATGTCCTTTCCTAACAAAAATGACAGGAAACATAAAACATATTATTGCAGAACAAGTGTGTTATCTATGAAAGCAGTGTGTTTGTGTGTTTAGGGGCTGTATATATAATTATTTTGTAATTGTAATGTTTTTATTTTATTTCAACAATGAGCTACAAAGACAATCAGATTATGAATGAACAGAATGAAGTTCATCAACATTGAAATATATGTTATTATCAAAATAATATTTAACTGTTATCAAAACGTAGTGCAACTGTAGAAGCTTGCTCTGTTGTCTCACTGAAAGAATAACTTTTACCACGTTTTTTACAGACAATATTGAGAGATAAATATTAGCAGTTCTCACTATGTGTTAAATATCTTTGCCTTCAATACATTAAATTAGAAAGCTGACAAAGTCATATTGCTAAATATCTAAATGTAACTTTTTGCATGGAAAAAACCCATCAACTTAAAAACCCATCAACTTAACTGATGTGTAGGTGATCTTAACTGATGTGTAGGTGATTTAGTATTTAGTATTGTTTAATGGAATGTATATCAGTGTATTCAAGTCAATACTTCATTCATTTAAACCAATATATTTCTTGATTATTTGTACAGTAAGAAAATAGTCTTTGTACCTGTGCTGAAGTTCACTGCTGTGAGGAGTCCAGTTCTGTCTCTCACTCTCTGATCCAGCCTGTCTGCATCACCTGGACACCTTAAACAAACAGATATATATATATATATATATGTAAAGTACCATGTGTACAAACAATATAACTGATTCTCTTCTGTTGGACATGTTGGATTGTGTATTGTCCGAGTCAGGGTCCTTTTTATTTTACTGTAACTTTGGAAGTTGTGTTACCAATGCTTACTGTTTATTTGATACCCATTTGGTAATGCAATTAATAAAAACAACAAGGTTTGGGTTCGTTCTTCAGATGACTGTGATGTGAACGTGTAAGCTCAATAATGAACTCCAGCTCAACCAACCATATTGTAATATCTAAGTAATCATCTTGAAATATGACATTAATAATTGTAATATACACACATCTTATTGTGAGGTTGATTTCACATAACTACTTCGACATTAACTTGTCTACATACTTGAGCATAGCCAATTTAAATTAACCTTAGATGCATACAGTTCTACCTACATAATAAAATATCTCTAAGTTATGCAGCATCTGATATTTAAGAAGTGTGTTACATTTGAAATGGCAGAAAGTCTTGTTGCAATTTCCAGATATTAAAAGAGGTCCTTTGAGTTTCTCTGAATGGAATACTGAAGAAGCTGACCTGTGAGTAATGTTTCAACAGGTATTAAAGTAACTGAGGTTTGAAATGTAGAAAGAACATATTTACAGTTAAAGCTAAAACATAGTAATGTAATGAGACACAATGTAATTTAAACAACATCATGTAACTAGTCTGGTAAAGAAGTAAAAGCCATAGACTTTATTGTTTAGGTCATTATGGGGATATACATTTCATCTACATTTATAATAGAAAGACATTTGAGGACAGTTTGTTGGAATTCTGTATTTATTTTTTCAGCGGGATAATATCTAAGCACTGATGGGTAGAAGCAGTATCACCAGGAAGCCATTCACTTTGTTAGTATCGTGATTTTGGTTGTTTTTGAATCCATAACATTAGTGTGTTTCTTTACCAGAAACATTAGCAGTTCAAATCATATTTAGATTTTTAATGGGATCTCAAGGATTTCATTTAAAAATAAACACAGATGCTTGTCAGAAATTCAGAGCTATTGAAATATGTTATTTAGTTGACCTAAAGATGTTGGGGTTCTTATTTAGTTGGCACAGTCCAAGTATTAAGATTCTGAAGCTGCACAAGTAATTTAGAAAACCTGTTCACAGACGTCTGTTGTTTTAAGACACCCCACCAACAGGCTCCAAGTTGCCTACGCAGTGGTGGGTCAAACAGCTGAGGGCCCCAGAGCCCGGAGCGTAGGCTTGAGGGATTTTGTATCAGATTTCTCCACACAGGTTGTTGACGCCAAAAGGGGGACCCGAGACGCAGGAGGCTGAAGGTCATCGGGACAAGGTGGATCAACCCCAGGTGCTCCGGCCCCGACCGAGTGACCCAGCGGATCTCTCAGGCCGTCCGCATAGGAGGAAAGGGGGACAGCTCGTACCACGGGAGCCAGTGTGCGGCGGTGGAAACCACCTGCTAGGACCAGGGGACGACATCAAGACGGATCTGGGTCTCGTCATGGAGGTCGACACGGATGCTGTCATCAGCGGACTGGAGGAGAAGGACCTCGAGGACATCCTTGCAGCAGACGACTTGGAAGCGGCTGGCAGTGGGCTGGGGGACTTGTCGAGGCAGCAGAGGAGTCTACTTCTCTCTGATCAGTTACACCCGTGAAGGGAAAGCCGCATCTCCCCCTCCCTATCAGCTGTCGTGTGGGCTATTCCTTTGGGGGGGCGGGCAGGCGGGCTGATGATTCACCACCAGGAGACTACTTCTTAGCACTCAGCTGCCCCCTCATGGTTCCTTCACTGCCATGGGAAGTGATGTTCTGTTCCTTCACGATTTCAAATACTTTGGATCTCAGTTTCTGATGGATTTATACGATATTGGAGAGGAATGACAACAGTTATGTTTCAAGTGCCTTGTGTAAGTTGCACTCTTTTAGAAGAGTGCAAAAGGGGGATTGCAGCATCTGATATTTAAGAAGTGTGTTACATTTGAAATGGCAGAAAGTCTTGTTGCAATTTCCAGATATTAAAAGAGGTCCTTTGAGTTTCTCTGGTAATTATCAATAGTAGCATTTAAGTGAATACTGTTCAAACAATACTTGTGTTTGTGTTTTATATTGATTTCTCTGTTTTATCCTTTCATAAATGTGAGGACTAAAATGGCTATGAACAAAGGGCTAGTTGCAGTAAACAGGGTGTTATTGCTCTGCGGGGGAGGTGTTATGCAGGACATGGGGCTAGGTGGGGGAAGATCGCTAGCATGTCATGTTTTCAGGGAAGTCTACATATCTTGAATAGTATATGTGTGGGTTTAATTACTTTGTGTTTTGTGTAACCAGAAGTTGGAGATATGAGAGGTGAAATATTTGTGTTATCTTTGGAAGCAAAGAAATATCCTTTAAGACACATCTGAGGTCTCTGGAATGTGGGAGGGGGGTGTGTGTGTGTGGAGGTTGAGTACACTCCACCCCTTCCTGTATCTGTTGGTATGAAAGCCTATTCAGCTTTTTGTTCTGCCTCTCTCTTCTCGCGCCGCTCGGACCGGAAGGTCGTGGCGGCCTGTGAACAAGGGCCAGGAGTAGGCCTACTCCTGACATTACGCATATGATATGGTTTTGCATGGTAATGTATTGATTGTATTGCATTGTTATATTACCATTAAAATAGATTATTGTTAAACGGTTAATTGTATGCTCTGGATTCCTTCCTGTATGATAACCAGCTTGTTAGGGACGCGCAGAGATTTGGAATGCGGACTAGTAATCCCTACAAATCTCTAATAGTTACAAGGATGTAACCTTATTTTATCAACCTCAAACAGAAGCCGTTTGTTCAACAGTATTATCCCACTTAACACTTGTCTATTTAGTTTGAACCTTTATATATACAGTCTATGATTTTAACTTGGAGGCTAAGATTACAATCGTTAGCACCGAAGTAGCTACCACTAGCTTACATGCTAACCCAAGCCTTACCATTCATTACGTAGTTGATTAAAATCATTAACACATAAATAAAGCACTCGAATTTCACTTACCGCATTCATGCACCGTCTGTTTTAACCGCAGAGCGAGTCACAATAGTCCGAAATATAAGTATGAAGAACAAACAACCACAGCCGGCTACAAGTTGTGTTTCCTGGATGAGCTGAGCAGGCAGAGTCCCTGTAGCTTCACGGGGCAGCTAGCAGAGAAACAAGAAGCTAACAGCGGCAGGCACTTGACAGAGCCGTCACTCAATGGGACCACGCCCTAATTTATGCACACACTTTAAGACCTAATATAAATAAAAGGGTCTCGTTAGAAAACAATTCACTCACAGATCCATAATCATGAAGGTGGAATCTAACTATATCGATAATAAAAATGTATGGAGCCAGGTTTGCCGCTTGGTCATGACCAAGCGGCAAACTGTGGGGTAGAGCCGGGAAGCCAATACGGAAGTGTCACACACTGTAGTTCATATATTGGCCGATAGGCGATGGCTGCAGAAAGGAGCAATTTCCATAGACCCCCATGTTAAAATGCCCAACTTTACAGCAGAAAAAAACATGTTTCTATCCCTGGCTCCATACATTTTTATTATCGATATAGTTAGATTCCACCTTCATGATTATGGATCTGTGAGTGAATTGTTTTCTAACATGACCCTTTTATTTATATTAGGTCTTAAAGTTTTTTGCATTAATTAGGGCGTGGTCACGTTGATGGACACGTACATGCCTCACTGTCAGCTAACAGCAACTTGTCCACTCTGCTAGGCTACAACCATAGAGGCTACAACGTTAGTTAGTCGTAGTTACTGTACTTGACCCTTTAGCCGTGTTCGTGGTGATATACCAGACAATTAAGATGTCGTGCTGTGCGCTTGAATGTACTAACAGAACTTCCAAGAAGTCTACTCTCAGCTTTTTTCGGTGAGTAAAATGATAATATTATACATGTTAACCCCGTTAGCAGGTGTTTGTGTGCTTGTTAGCTTAGCTTGTTATGTAGCTTATTAGCCAGCTAAGGACGTAACCCTTTACACATGTGTATATATATATATATATATACAGTTTAGTTTATGATTCAGCCTTGGGTAAGACTTTTTTAGTCTGTTAAAAGGGGACCCATATTATCCCAGTGGTGGCCGCCGGAGTCCGCCGCCGAAGCTAACCGGAGCCGTAGCTAGCCCTTTGCGGCTCCGTTAGCTTCGGCCAGCGGCGGAGCCCGGCGTTATAACTGGAGATCAAGGAATGCAGCTAAACGCGGACTTGGTTCGCCTGCAGCCCGCTATAGTATTAGCTAAAGAAATGATGTTGAACAAGGCTTATTAAGCTGAACATCGCCACAATTGTTCTGCTATGTATCGGTACTTATTTTATTTTCTTAACGTGTGAATGACAAGCATTAAGAATAACAACAAATAGCTATTTATCTTGCATATCATCTCGTTTGATTATGAATGTAACGTTTATATAGTGGAACTACACTGTTTTATCAAAACCAAAGTGCCACGCAGTAACTTGGTAGGCCCATGCATGTATTTCAGCAGGAAATGTGCAACCTAGATTACATTTACCAACACAGACTATATAGAAATATTTGTAAAAGTTGTTCATGCGTTATTAAGTGAATATGGCATTAACCCTCCTGTTGTCTTTGGGTCGGTTTTCATGTATTTTTGAATAAAGGTTTCCTTTAGGTGATCCAGACAGGCTGGACCAGTGGGTGCTGAACATCCGGAGGAATAAATGGACCCCCAACGTTTCTTCTCGCCTGTTCAGTGCACACTTTGAGAGTCATCCCTTCAGCACGGACTCATGGGTACAGATCCTTTAAAAAAAAAAAAAAAACTTGGTTCCATTTGTGTAAATTGTTATTACTAATTAAATACATGTTATACAATGCTAAATAATTGTTATGGCACAGCTTGCACATCAGTGATGAGTAATGTTCTTTTGATTAAAAGCCAAATTAAGATTTTGCCAGTTAAGTAAAGAAACATAGAAATCGATTTATGCAAAGACTCTTTATCATAGATAGAGAATTGCCATTTCCCCCCACATACTCTATGTTAAAAACAGATGAATTATATTACCTTTTTTTACATTATTTTAATAGCAACATTCATTCATCTGTTGTCATCTTATAACTTATTTATCTTAACAGCTATCACTGTAAAAAAATGTTTTAATTTAATTTTACTATACAATATTTATCTTTACATTCTGTTCTTGCATATGTCTTATTATATTTAAGTGTATATAGATTTCTGCCTGCACTAATTTATTATTCTTAATTTTATTTTGAATTTCTTTTATTGTTTTATGTCTTATAACTATGTTGCATTGTTGGAGGAGCTCGGGACAGAGGATTTGCATTGCCATTCCTACACTGTAGCCTATGTGCTATGACATAAATCCTTTGAATCTGAATCTTGGAAACACGTAATTGTTGAATGGATTAACTGCATAGTTAACATATTGGCCCTCTATTGTCTTTTATAATGCACTCTTACATTTAAAACAACATTATTCAAAATAAAGTTGAATATCTACAGACCTCAAAAAGTTATTTTATGTGTTTTTGTTTATTATTTTTATTAGGGAAGGAGATGCCTGAAAAACACTGCAGTGCCCACCATTTTCTATTTCACCAAAGAACAACAGCCTGGAAGGAGAAGCAGGTGAGTAACAATGACGAGGTAAGTGACACTCCTAGTTCGACTGTTAATAGCAATGAGGAGGTTGCAGATGTCGACCATGGTAGTGGTGAAAACAGTCTTGCTGCTGATCAGAGCAATATCATTATGATACAAGGCACGCCTGAAGAAGCCTTTGTTGTTCCACATGTGGAGCATAATGACATTTCAACAGCCAATGCTTGTGAGGAGGATGTTGGTTTGGGACGCAGCAGCCAACAAACAAAACAAATTGGAAAACAGACAGACTCCGCCTCTGTTCACTCTTACACTTGGGCTTTAAACTAAGATGGGTCATACTGAATAGTATGTGCACACATTTCTAACATGTGATCTTTCTTTCATGTAGGACGCTTGAGGGAAGTTGCAACGCCTCGGCCAATGTGATGTCTTCTCCACGTGAAAGAGATTGAAGGCATAATTTATAACTTGAGACAATTTTCCAAAAGTTATGACTTGTATTGGCTTAGATAGTAATGGATTACATCTAACACTAATCAAGATCGTATAGAAAAAAGGAAAGTGTAATCCTTAGTTACATAGGAAAAGATGTAATCGGATTAGTTTTACTTAATAATAGGGAAACTCAGGATTACAATCTTATTCAAAACCTAAAAAGAGCATATATATGTAAAATTATCAAATTGTATCTCTTCTCTGGAAGCCGTACTGTTCTGTAGGCTAATACTTTCATTGTGAATCTATACCTACTGCCTGAATCTGCTTTATGGTATTATATTATACATTTTAAGTAAAAAAATCATATTAATATTTCTTCTCTCCTGTGTTTATTTGCATTGCATTTGATATTGAGGTAATCCAAAACAAAAATAAAGTTATCAGGTTAGATTACTTTTATATCTTGATACTCACATGAAGTTACTGGTTGTGTTTTTGGCCAGTAGCCCTCCCAACCCTGTACATAAGTTATATCATTTTAATTACCGATACAGTTGTTGCACATCTTTAATTTATTTTCTAGTGTACTTGAGTCATACAATGATTCTAAACCTTTACTTTTCATAAAATGCAATATGTAACTTTCAATGTGTATTTATCACATTTTCAATGTAAATAGATCTGATTAAATAAAGAGTAAAAGCACAATCTTAAATGTTGACAGTTATCATTTTCCTATGCTTATTGTTAATGTAGTGGTGTTATAAACAAAATGTTGTCCTAAAGGAAATTAAGATGTTTTTTATTTGTTGACAAAAGATTTAAAGTTGATGCTCACAACATGTGGGAACATTTATGGAGAAAAATGTTTCTATTGTAAAACAAATATTTATCTGCATACTGAACAATTTAGAAACTCTCTAAAAGGTATTATCTTTTGTGACGTTACAACCCTGTAGGGATTGTGGGTATTGCACTTCATAATTACATTCTATGGTATGCATATGCAATTGATGCCAAAATAGATGGGACTAGGGGAGACCTTCCTGTTGTTTGCATTGTCACTGATAAATGACAGCGTAGTATTCATTGTCAAGATTTTGTGTTTTTAAACTTGGGACTCTTTTCAGACTGCTCCGGCTTGGGAAAAGATTTGAGCCTTAATGTGTAATGTTTTCTGTATTGTATGGTAAGCTTATCCTTTCATTTGATAGTCCCATTTGGATGTGATAGCTAACATTTTCAGTAAGCAGTAGACAAAAGAAGTGAAAATATGAATGTAATTTATTTTCAATATTTTACTTAAATACATAATTATTTTAACAAATAAAATAACAAAAAACATCATAACAAATACAAAATAAAAGGTTTGACAGCCAGCCATGCCCATCATGGGCCTGGAGAGCTGCAGAGTCCATTGGGGGAAGAGGGGGGGTGGGATGTGGGGAAGAGGAAGAGCAGCCATGTTAACAGTGTTATGGCTACAGATGTTATATCTAACTCAACATTAGCCATGACAGTCTGGGCTTAGCAAGGGCCTTAGAATACATACTCTAAAAGCCAAATCCAAAAACAGTGATACTGACATTTTAGCAGTTCACAGTCTTTGGAGGTGGTCTTTCAGGCAATTGGCTGGTGACTTAAAAAATATATCATTTCCCCTAGGGGTGAAATGAACTCCATCTCGCAAAAACAGCCCAGGACTGTCATGTCTAATGTTGGAGTGGTCAACAATGGCACCATTTAGGCTATGAACAAAAGTAGCCATAACACTGTTAACAAACTTCCGGGCCTTGTCAATTTTGACAGGATTTGCACCAGCCCTCCACCGGCACCTCTGGGAGAGCATGATCTTCAAGCCAGGGTGCCGATGGTGAAGCTGGTCCAGGTCCTCCTTCATCTGGTTCAGCAACTGAACACTGGGCACATCCCCCAAGTCATTGCCGCCACAGTGGATGAGGAGGACATCCGGGACTGCTCTGCCTCGCAGGGAGTAGGAAAAGAAAGGGAGGACACCTCTCCAGCGCAGTCCACCCCAACCGAACCAGCACACCCTCAGGTCGAGGCCAAGGTTGCTGCCGATGGTCTCTGTAGCTCTGGGCTCCACGCCGGACATAGCTGTCTCCGATTATCCATACAGTCACCATGGGAGGAAAATAAATGAGAGTAACAAATGCTTCAGATCATGAGGAATATCAAATAAAGTATAAAGGGTTGCTCATTTTGTTCCTTTGACAATAACATACAAAATAACTATGAAATCACACCTGTATGGTTAAAAGTAACAAAAGAGCAAAACCTCAAAACACAGATTAACAGCACACAGTTTATATATATATATATTTATATACTGTGTGCTGTTTATCTACAATTGTGCACACATGTATATGTATAGTATGTTTGTGTGTAATGTCAACCATCTGACGTCCTGTAAAGTAAGCCAGGAGCATCAACTTACAGGTTGTGCAGTTTGGCGTGGAGGAGGTTGCCATCTTCTTTTTTCTTAATGCTGAAATAAATAAAAATGGTTTAATCAATATAAAAGCACCTTTCTTTTTCTACAGTCATATTTCATTAATCACATTTAATTCACGCAACACTGGCCATATCTCTGCTAGTTTACAACGTTTAGTTACAAATGACATTTATATTTGAAAAACGGTGAAGCACTTAAAAAACAATTGTAGTGTAGGTTCAAGAACATTTAAAGTTACAGGGTATCTTACCTTCAGAATATGCCGGGAACGAGGAGCAGTGACCGCAAGCTGGGTTGTTAGCATAGGTTGTTAGCTTAATACTGAGAGCATGTTAGCTTAGCTTCTTAGCCTGAGCTAGGTCTGGAACGTCACGCTCGGTGGCAGCAGGTCCCACCCTGTCCCACCTCGGCTCCGGCTCAGCACCGCCTCAGCACCGCCTCTTTGCCCTTATTTGGAGCAGGCGGGAGAAGGCGGGAGTTAGACTCTGACGTCACTGTCGAGCCGTTAGTGGCCGACTCCGCCTACTAAGGGCTTCACGGCAACTCTGCAGAATCCTATGGGTGACGTCACGGACCCTACGTCCATTTATATATACAGTCTATGGTCATCCTTCATGACCATAGGTGAGGGCAGAGCCATATAATAGAAGAGTTACGACATCTCCGTTCACTCCAATGGACCACTTTTTTACAGCAATGGCAGATCGTGGAGCCTCTCAATCGTTCCCCGGAAGTTAGCGCAAAGGCTGGCAGAGCTGTCGAGTTGCAGCATAATAGACCGTTCGTGATGGACTTTTAAAGGTAAGAAGAAGTTTAAAGATTTATATTGCGGATATTATCAGTACATCTGATTCAAATTAACATGTGTATTAAAGGATGTCAGTGGATTATCCCTAAATTAGTAGATTTAGGGAACGTTTACAGATAATAGATTAAGCTAGCATACCGAAGCAATTTAGCAACACACGTTGAACAGCTTTTTAATTGTAAATTCCGTTCTCTTAATGTCATTTCGTCCAACATGTTGAATTAGAGAAGAGGGGCTTCTAAACGGGATTGTATGCGGGGGTGGAGGGAGTTAAATATTAGATAAATATAACTTTGGTGCGTGTAAGAGTGAGTGTTTTTATCAGAGCCATATTGTGTCCTTGTGATTCTGTTGATTATTACCTGTCTGTATAATGTTGCAGCTCAGTTGATTTTGGATTGATGGCAAAGGGAGAGGGACTTAAGTGAGAGTGAAAACACAAGGTAAGTTTAATATTACTGTTTTATATAAGTAAACACCTTATCTCCCCAAGGCATTTCCCATCCAATAGGTGTGCTGTGTGTGTATAACCCTTTCTCCTGTCTGTTACTCCCTCTTTCAGCACAAGAACCAGAGGGGGATTCAATGGAGCCTGAATACCTGCACTGAGACCCTCACCCTGCACCCTGAGTCTCAACTCTGTGTTTTTCAAGCCTTTCCCTGTTTTTTTGTATTAAACAAAACATTAAGCTTTCCCAATGGTGTGGTTTTCGTTTTGTGAAAAAGTGCAAATGCAGTGTTTGTATATAATTACATCACATATTTTGTTGCTGTTGGTCATGAAATTGCTCCTGCTGACTTGAGCCAGCCATTTTTTCCTCCGCTCTGTGTCAGTGGGGAAGCCGTACATTCGTACTCCTTTCTCTGAGCGATTTGAGCATCCCCAGTGAAGGAGTAGGTCTCACTTCTCCGCGCCGATTCTATGAGTTTGCTTTAAAAGAAGGAACACTCAAAACAACCAGGACGAGGGTTAAACAATAATCTATTTTAATTATAAAAGGTAATAATGCAATACAATATAATACATTACCAGACCATATAAAATCATATCCGTAATGTAAGGAGTAGGCCTACTCCTGCCCTAGTTCACGTGCTGCTTCGACCCTTCGGTCTGGACAGCGCGAGAAGAGAGAGCAAACAAAAGGCTGAACAGGCTTTCATACCAACACAAACAGGAAGGGGTGGAGTTAACTGGTCGTCTTTTCCGGTCATCTCATTGGGAGATGCAAACGTGAATCTGCGCGTGCCAGCAGAGAACCAAACAGTTTCAGTTTGAAGCAAAACAAACACCTCTGGCATTCACTGTCTCATATTTCTGCAGCCTCCACACACACATCCCCCCACATTCCAGAGACCTCAGTTGTGTCTAAAGGATATTCCCTTGCTCACAAAGATAACACAAAGATTTCATCTCTCATATCTCCAACTTCTGGTTACACAGACTGCTTATTATTAATACAAAGTAATTAAACCCACACATATACTATTCAAGATATGTAGACTTCCCTGAAACATGACATGCTAGAGATCCTACATACCTACACCTCCCCCACAGAGCAATAAAACCCTGTTTACTCCAACCAGCCCAGAATGTTTATAGCCATTTTAGTCCTCACATTTATGAAAGGATAAAACAGAGAAATCAATATAAAACACAAACACAGGTATTGTTTGAACAGTATTCACTTAACTGCTACTATTGATAATTACCAGAGAAACTCAAGGGACCTCTTTTAATATCTGGAAATTGCAACAAGACTTTCTGCCATTTCAAATGTAACACACTTCTTAAATATCAGATGATAATAATCTTCAATCCCCCTTTTTATCTCATTCTCAAGAGATACTTACACAAGGCATTTTGAAACATATCTACTATCATTCTTTTCTACTGTGTCTGTCCCCCAATATTGTATAAATCTATCAGAAACTGAGACCCAAAGTACTTGAAATCTTTGGGAACAGAACATCACTTTCCATGGCAGTGAAGGAACCATGAGAGAGCAACCTGAGTGCTAGAAAGCAGTCTCCTTGTGGTGAATCATCAGCCCGCCTCCCCCCCGGAGGAATAGCCCACAACGACAGCTGATAGGGAGGGGGAGATGCGGCTTTCCCTTCATGGGTGGAACTGATCAGAGAGAAGTAGACTCCTCTGCTGCCTCGACAAGTCCCCCAGCCCGCTGACAGCCGCTTCCAAGTCGTCTGCTGCATGGATGTCCTCGAGGTCCTTCTCCTCCAGTCCACTGATGACAGCATCCGAGTCGACCTCCTTGACGAGAGCCAGATCCGTCCTGATGTCGTCCCCTGGTCCTAGCAGGTGGTTTCCCCGCCGCACACTGGCTCCCGTGGTACGAGCTGTCCCCCTTTCCTCCCATGCGGACGGCATGAGAGATCCGCTGGGTCACTCGGTCGGGGCCGGAGAGCCTGGGGTTGAACCACTTTATCCTGATGACCTTCAGCCAGACGAACTCTGCTGTGTCAGCCTCCTGTGTCTCGGGTCCCCCTTTTGGCGTCAGCAACCTGTGTGGAGAAATCTGATACAAATCCCTCAAGCCTACGCTCAGGGCTCCGGGGCCCTCGGCTGTTTGACCCACCACTGCGTAGGCCGCTTGGAGCCTGTTGGTGGGGTGTCTTAAAACAACAGACGTCTGTGAACAGGTTTTCTAAATTAATTGTGCAGCTTCAGAATCTTAATACTTGTACTGTGCCAACTAAATAAGAACCCCAACATCTTTAGGTAAACTAAATAACATATTTCAATAGCTCTGAAATTCTGACAAACATCTGTGTTTATTTTTAAATGAAATCCTTGAGATCCCATTACAAATCTAAATATAATATGAATTGCTAATGTTTCTGGTAAAGAAACACACTAATGTTATGGATTCAAAAACAACCAAAATCACAATACTAACAAAGTGAATGGCTTCCTGGTGATCAGTGTTGTGCTAGTTACAGAAAACCAGTAACTAGTTACCATTACTAGTTACTTCATTTCAAAAGTCACTCAGTTACTTTACTGATTACTTACACCAAAAAGGAATGCGTTACTGTGAAAAGTAACGTTTTAGTTACTTAAAAAAGGGCTCCCATTATATTAATGCCCTTATAGCCTTCATTTCAGTACTGTTATTGCATTGGAGAATAATACAATCTGTTGATCAACTTGACATGCATTATATGCAATCTGGATAGCATCGATATTAGCTGGCTTTACATTTTTGTATATTCTTTCTCCAGGTAGTTGGAAAAAGTTTTCCGTCCCATATGCCGTGTGCCGCCCGGACATGCTATCATGCTAACTAGCTCCCTGAAAGCGGGTGACTCCACTGTAGCAATAGCCTGCATGTGTTCTACAACATACCGTGCAATGGCTTTATCGACTTTCCCCTGGCTAGCAGTCCCTTGGTTAAAATCCAGATGCTGTTGCTTAGGTGCAGGTGGAGGTGGAGTGGCGTCGGCTGAGTCTCTGTGGTCTTAGCTACTAGCTTCGTCCCAGCATGTTGTTTTTGCAGATGTTTTAAGAGATTTGAATGACTGGTTTGTGCAGTAGATAGGCTCTTTGACCCGCCAGGACACAACTTACATTTAACAGAAACTTTCTTTTCTTTGTGCTCGACAAAAGTGAAATAGTGAGAATATCTCCAGGTGGAGAAACTAGACTTGAGCTCCGCCGCCGCCATGATAGTCTTGTTAGTAAACAACACAAACACGCCCACAGCCCGTCTCCGCATGTGACACAGGAAGTATCTAAGTACATTTACTCAAGTACTGTACTTAAGTACAGTTCTCATCTCTGTTCACCTGGCTGTTGACTATATAAAAAAACTAACGCAGTAACGGAGTAACGCACCATGTAGTAACGGTAACTGAGTTACTGAATTTAAAAAGTAATGCGTTAGAGTACTAGTTACTGTCCCAACACTGCTGGTGATACTGCTTTTACCTGTCAGTGCTTAGATATTATCCCGCTGAAAAAATGAATACAGAATTCCAACAAACTGTCATCAAATGTCTTTCTATTATAAATGTAGATGAAATGTATATCCCCATAATGACCTAAACAATAAAGTCTATGGCTTTTACTTCTTTACCAGGCTAGTTACATGATGTTGTATAAATTAAATGGTGTCTCATTACATTACTATGTTTTAGCTTTAACTGTAAATATGTTCTTTCTATATTTCAAACCTCAGTTACTTTAATACCTGTTGAAACATTAGTTGAAACATTACTCACAGGTCAGCTTCTTCAGTATTCCATTCTGGACTTACATCTCTCTGGTAGCCCCTTGGCCACTGATTCTTTATCTGTGTTACCTGCTATAACTCAATCAATATTAGAGACATGTCAACATTCATTAAACAGTATCTTATCCCCAGATATGGAGCAGGTCAATTCTAAAACTGTCAATCAATGGTCAGATTGAACAATCGAGTTGGGGCAGCAGGTTCCCTTCAGTCCCTAAATGAAAAATGTACATTGTGAAGTTTACACTCCCCCTTTTAAAATCCTGTATGGGAATAAAACCTTCAGATAATAATGGATTATAAGAAAATACCAAACATTTTTCCCAAATGTACATCCATCATTTCCACAGTAAACACCTCAGTGAAATGAAGTGTTTCTCTCCATCAATCAGTCCTAAAAGAAACAGAATCTTCATGTTTTAGTTTGAGTTTCACATTCTGCAAACTGCCACCTCCTGTGGGAGTGAAATATCATCAAGTAGATTTGAAACGGGTCACATGTGCGGTTTCCCCTTTTGTGGAATGTTAGGAAACCTCTCATTTCCCACAGAGCCCCAAAATAATGTGTTAGTCCAAAAGCATGCTTGATTAGTCATTGTTTTAAATCATGCAGTTGCACTGATCACATGCAGACATACACTCACACTGTCAGGTTGTAAAGTCAAGTTTGGTCAGGTTCACCTCAGAGTCAGTCATTGACAGTGCCTTCTCAAGTTACCCTGTCGCTCAGGGTCAAAGGTCAGTTGGTCTCAGTCTTTTTGGCCATGTGATGTGCTCTGCAGAGACTTTGATGTTTCAGCATAGGCCAGTATCCTTTGTCTATAGAAATCTGTATATATGGAGCGCCATCATTTATGAATTCACAATTACAACTATAATGTTCAAGCTATCTCTAACTTTTCATTGGAACAGCTGTTTCCCACATTCCCTGAAAAGTGTCTAGCCAAAAAATGTCACTTCCCCATTGTACACCACTGCAGTTCATCAACATATAATCCACATTAAAATGTCCAATAGATCTATTTCAGAAACTTGTGCACACAATTATTATCTTGAGTCAAACCTCTACTAGGACCTGTGTAGCTCTTCATCGGTCACTATACTCATGTATCTTCAATTCTGGTATACCTAAAAAACAATGTTAACGTCTTTAACCGTGCGTGGAACCCTGGGTGTTCGGACATGTAACAATCACTCCTTCCTTTATCAAGGACCTAAAAACAGAAGTAATTTCATCAATGGTTTGTAGCTGAACATAGGAATTATCCCTCATGGTAGGTATGTTTTTACTTTTTAACATCTCTAAATGTCAGTTAATCACCAACTAAATGAATGTCCATTAGGAGGTGGTGCCGCTAGTCCTCTAAACCCATAATCCGGCGCCGTGCGCTTCCTGTGAAGCTGCCAGTAAGACTCTAAAAACCACCGCAGGGTGGGTCGAGTGACCCCTCCTCCCTATTGGTCGTCAATAATATGCACCATTACAATGGGTGATTGAAGGCCCCACATTATTTCCCATTTCAGCATCAGCCTTCTTTACTCTAAAATTACTTTCTAAATAGGAATATCCAGAAATGGAACAAATATTCAATCTTCAGAAAAGTTCTTAACCAATGTCTATCTAGTGAATAGCCAACACATTTTAAAATGTCAGATGTATAAAAATAAGCCTAAATACTCCCTTACCATCAAAGTCCAAATCTCGACACAAGGTGAACAGTTTTGGTAATGGACAATTTAATCTAAAAACAAAATTGGACTTGTGTCCTTGTTATTTGTTCTTCAAAATACACTAGCAAACACCCTGCGAAGTATTCGCAACATACACCTAGGATATGAAATCCATTCATCCCTTTACCCATAGTTAGTTTATGTCACGGATGAGTGAAGGAAGCAGGACCCAAATGCAGATAACTCTTGAGAAACCCTTTATTCCAAGGATACAGAACAGAACACTCTCCGGTGACCTCCGTCACCAACAAACAATGACCCAACACTGAACACAGACAGAGACAAGACTAAATACAAGAAGGGGTAATCATGACAACGAGAAACAGCCGGGCAGGGGAGGAGAAACACAAGGACAACAGGTGAACACAATCGGGTAATCAGGGAGGGAAACAGACAGAAAGCAGACAGGCAGGAAACGGGGGTGAACACTTAACACAATAAGACAGGAAACCCAAAGACAAGAACAACACCAACACAGACAAAACTACAAACGTGACATAAAATGTGAATTGTGACAGTTTATATGTCTAGATTATTATGTGTGACCTAATAATCAGATGTCTTGTTTGCCAAACAAGGATATTAAACTTTAATCTTTTCAGTATTCCAGACCATCGTTTAAACAATCAGCCTCCCTTCTCAAACACTAAACCTATTGTTGTACACCACCCTCTGGAAAACTCTTGCACAGTTATGCTGTCAAATCATCGCATAATTTCTTCAGAGTCTGAGCAGTCTGAGACCAGCCTGTCTCAAGATCTTGTCATAATGTGAACAGTCAGTGATGTGTTGTCTTCTGCAGCTGTAGTCAATTGGATCAATGAAACTCTTGTTTTGCACTGGGATGTCCTGAGGGGGAAGGAACCTCTGGATCAATGTGGTACAATCAGCAGACACACGTTGTCCTCTGCACAGCAGGAATCCCCAAAAACTGCAGTTCCTCTTCACACCACAGTTGCCTTGGCAACGAGGTACAAGCAAAATGTCAAACCCTCCTCAGAGATGCGTTCTTTGCACAGTTCTTCTGTTTCTGTAGTGAGCAACTCTTCACCAACACACTGATTCAGAGTACAACCCAAAGGTGGCGCACAACTATCCAGTGCCGCTGTAATCACAATAAATCAGCAACTGGAGAAAAACTCAATTTAAATCTCTCCCCCAAAGGGTTACAAAATAAAACGGCTGAGTGTCTATATGGTCAGGAATGCTGAAACATGTGAATGTTAAAACAAACCAATGGCAGTAGTCTACCCAGATTCTTTACTTCATTAAAAGTAGTAAAACCACATTGTAAAATCTCTTTTGTCTAGTTGAAGTCCTGCTTCTAAAATTCTAGTCAGAAAAAAAATAAACTTCATCTTTAAAATCTTCTTTAATTTGAAACCAAAAAAGGTCTTCCTTCTCCACCATGATCCTATTTCTACAGCAAAGTCCATACAAACTGATGATTTATCCTTAAAAACCATGAGGAATGACAGTTCTCATAAAACACTATTCTTCCTTACTTCAGTTCTAAATCAAATGAGCCAAACAGGGAAACCCCCTTTAACCACTTGCTTATTCTATTATTTTTGAAATTGTTTATCTAAATTGTGTTACAAGCAGGTTAGATTTGTAACAAAATACAAAACTAACTGTATTTAGTGCTATATTTGAAAAACAAGTAATCTGATTACAGTTAATGAATATATATCTTTGAACACTTATTATTGGTGGAAAAGTTTCCTCACAAAATGTAATCTCCATTACTAAAGCTAAAACCTAAAGAAATCATCACGGAACAGTTTTTCTGTCCTTATCACTTAATTGTTTCAATACAAACTAAAAAGCGTTTTGAAAACTCCCACTCTTGAGAACATCTCAACACTTTATTCCATCTGAGCACTAGTGTTTGACAGACACGCCCTATTAATCCAAAACGGTATTTAATGGTATCAATTGTGAACTTTCTTAATATGAATTGTAAATGCAACGTATGTTCTCTTTGGAACACAGATAGGACAGTAGGTGCTGAAACTGGTTAATAGCAGTTTTATGTCAACCTAGATAAGCATGTTGTTCTTATATCTAGTAAATATATTTTTATTTCATGTTTACTCACAAAACAATATGACATTATTCAGAATAGCAGTTAACTTTATACAAGTTTTACTCTCTCTGAACTCTTCAAAACATCTACTTCTCTTGTCTCTCTCTCTCTCTCTTTCCTCCTTGTGCCCTGCAGCTGCCTGCTCCTGCACAAGCTTCCCTCATCAATCACCTCTGTGTTATCCAACAGTGTGAGATGGCTGGGGCAAACCTCGTTTGTGCAGCACCTCTGTCATGCTTAACCATTTAACAGATTCCTTCTGACTGACAAACTTATAAAAACCTCCTGTTTACTTTCTACTCTTTCTTCATAAACTTAAAAACACAATTAATGTCTACTAATGATATTACAAAAACTCCCTCTAATAATCGTTTCATCCATTGTGACATATTTACCCAAACTAAGTTTTTCAACACCTACATGTTTCCAGCATCGCATATTTCACACACCATGAAAGAACCTCCCTGTACTTAAAAATCCCACTGCTTGGTCTGAACAATAGTAAACCTGCAGAGCACACTAATCCGATCACAGTAATGTAATTTGACCCAAGTGTAGGACCATGTCGTTCCTAAAAATGTTAGCAAACACCAAACTCCAACTACAACATTTATAGATAAATTGATTTAGCAAAATGAAATGTTATGTAATTCAAAATGTGACAAAAGAAAAATGATTTGTCTTACACAAGATTGTGGTCTAACAGAATGACTCCTGACCTCATGGGGTCAAATAACTTGAACATGTGGCCTGAAGAACAAAAGGACCTCTTACTCATTAAGCCAATGGACTCTCAGAAATTAGATCTAGCCATGAGGTGGCTGACTTTAAAATGAACTGTGACAAATAAACCACATGCGTGTGGGTACATTATATTTTACACAATATAACACAAAACAACACTACATTAAGACAATAACCACTCAAATGAGCCTTGGTGAAAAGCATGAAAGACAAAACAACTCAATCTACTCTCATTGTTCGTGTACATCTTTACTCCCACTATTCCACCATCAGTATGCCAACTTGCTGGCCCACTAGCAGTAGTTGAACCTCACTGTTGCATGATCAACACAACTCCTAAATAACATTACAATATATATTTCTCACAGTGAGCTCGCCATCCAATGCCCAACAAATTCTCATCTTTCCATGTCCAATCTAGGTGGAATAATCCACTATTATGTTCAATTTCAATCAAACTTTGACCTGCATGTACTTCATATACTCAGCAAAACCTATTCTTACTTTCCCTCAACGTTACTGTATGCAATTAAGTTCCTCTGAAATATAATTAAGTAAAATTCTCAGTAAATGACGAATACCACGAAATTCACAATGCAATATTTCTTATTTATTTAAATATCTACGACACATTGATCTATTAATCTTCAATGTTATTCACACCTTTTTTTTTTTTTTTATTCAACGCTCAGCAGCCATTTTTTAGGCATTTTTGAGAAGAAGCACAAGCAGTCACACTCCGGGCAATTAGAGCAAAGCTGTGAAGAAAAAGGGGGGCTTTCTCGAACCCACGGTATCCTTCCAGCATGACTTCGCATTTCTTTATCTGACTTTTCTCCCTTATCTATTCGTAATTATTCACAGAAAATTATTCCCCGTACAGTCTATCCAGCTTTATGGTGCGATGTTTATTTCAACAGATAATGCGACCTTAGAATGCGCTTCGACGCGGCTTTTCAGCGATGTGACATTCTCATGGAGCCGAAACCCAGGTCAACAGAATCCTTTATCGTCACGTTTAGCCTTCTAGATTAACCCCACAGAACAAGAGAACGAGATTCCGTTCGTTTCAAAATGGCTTTTTGAAATTTGCGTATCTCCCCTTGGATTTGTTTACATATAATACAACTGCAGCTCATATGAGACTGGAAAGCATTATTCTGTTTTGTCCTGGATGGAATCTCTTTTAGGAAACCACTGAACTTCCCCGATGGGTTAGCCGTCTTGATTTCTGAAAAAACCCACGGGGCCTTTCACCTTCATCTTACACTCCTCATCGCTTCACGTGTAGCTAACGAGTCAGTCGTGCGATTCTGAAAAATCCACGAGGTTCCTAACCGTTGCTTTATTAATCTTATTAGTTAGTTTGTTACCTACCTATGCTAAAATATGCATTGCATTCTTTACCGTAAATGACACCTGGAAATATCTTTGACAACTCTAAAATTTAGCTTGAGCCAATTACAGACCTTCGATAGAAACAGGCGTCCGTTTTACCTTTCAGTTGGATCCATAGTTGTCAAATATTATTCCAGGCATCTCCCTCCGTCCGCTGGCTGCCAGTGTTTCCTCAAAAAAAAACTCATGACGTCACCACGTAGGCACGTCCTCACGTCACCACGTCATGACGTCATCACGTCGTGGTCACCATTTGAAGGAGTAGGTCTCACTTCTCCGCACCGATTCTATGAGTTTGCTTTAAAAGAAGGAACACTCAAAACAACCAGGACGAGGGTTAAACAATAATCTGTTTTAATTATAAAAGGTAATAATGCAATACAATATAATACATTACCATACCATATAAATCATATCCGTAATGTAAGGAGTAGGCCTACTCCTGCCCTAGTTCACGTGCTGCTTCGACCCTTCGGTCTGGACAGCGCGAGAAGAGAGAGCGAACAAAAGGCTGAACAGGCTTTCATACCAACACAAACAGGAAGGGGTGGAGTTAACTGGTCGTCTTTTCCGGTCATCTCATTGGGAGATGCAAACGTGAATCCGCGCGTGCCAGCAGAGAACCAAACAGTTTCAGTTTGAAGCAAAACAAACACCTCTGGCATTCACTGTCTCATATTTCTGCAGCCTCCACACACACATCCCCCCACATTCCAGAGACCTCAGTTGTGTCTAAAGGATATTCCCTTGCTCACAAAGATAACACAAAGATTTCATCTCTCATATCTCCAACTTCTGGTTACACAGACTGCTTATTATTAATACAAAGTAATTAAACCCACACATATACTATTCAAGATATGTAGACTTCCCTGAAACATGACATGCTAGAGATCTTAAGCAGAATATACTCTCATCCACCTAGCCCCCTGTCTTGCATTCCTACACCTCCCCCACAGAGCAATAAAACCCTGTTTACTCCAACCAGCCCAGAATGTTTATAGCCATTTTAGTCCTCACATTTATAAAAGGATAAAACAGAGAAATCAATATAAAACACAAACACAGGTATTGTTTGAACAGTATTCACTTAACTGCTACTATTGATAATTACCAGAGAAACTCAAGGGACCTCTTTTAATATCTGGAAATTGCAACAAGACTTTCTGCCATTTCAAATGTAACACACTTCTTAAATATCAGATGATAATAATCTTCACCAGGCAGCACAGCAAACCATGGTGGCGACTAGGAGGCAGCACAGCAAACCAGGACAACACGGAGGAAAAGGCACCGACAAACTGCATGATATGCTATTCAATGTTTATTGAATTCCACGTATTTGCAATGGATGTTCCTAAAGCAATACATTTAACATCATCATCATCATCATATGCTGCTGCTGCTGCTAGTCCTTTGATAGTCACCTGTCGGTCTCCTGTCCTTTCTGAAAGCCATAAAGATGACATTAGTCATTTAGATAGCTTGTGTCCTCAATTACCAGGGGATTACTGAAACGACCATGAATTCTACATGAACCACGTGACGATAACCGTCACAACGGTGCGGTAAAGCGACTGCAGTACCGCTCCCGCTGCTCCGATTCTCCGGCCCATCTCACGCTCCATTGTTCCCTCACTCGAGAACAAGACCCCGAGACACTTGAACTCCTTCACTTGGGGTAAGGACTCATTCCCTACTTAGAAATTAGGGAATGAGTAGATAACCCAAAAGAATAATCTTTTAAAATATAATATGATGTGGTATACTTTACCCAATATGACACCATTCAGTCGATAACCGCCATAGCCAAGTCCCAAAATGAACTGGGATGCCATATACAAAAAGAAGTTTGGACATAATCCAGTCGTGACAGTAAATATGAGCATCACAACGACTGGGATCTGAGCGGCTCATTTACGACCAAACCTGGAAGAGATACTTCTCTGGTCAGCATATGTCATATAACCATGTCATTCTTTATATGATAGGGTTAATCAAAAAAGACCGTACAGTACAGCGTTAAGAAGACGTATTCTGTGCAATTTCAAGTACACTTACGATTCAGCAAAAGGTCCAAATAAGAGACAACCAAAAATAATGCCAGCCATCAACCCTGCTTGAGCTAATTCCAACAAATGACTCTGGTCACAAACTAGATGAAACTGTGGAAAAATAAAACAATAGTTAAGAAAGGACAGTTTTATTAAGATTATTTTATTATGAATGACTATGAACCAGACCAATGACTTACATCAGTGACTATGGTGCATGGCCACGTACAGCGTGTTGTAGTACACCCATCCATTCTGGCACCCTGTGGTCTCATTGAGTCCGTACTCCCTGATGGCACCAACAGACCAGTTCACAGGGACAAACATCTGACACTTGCTGAAGGTCCGGTCATCCTCTCGGGGGAGAGTCAGGTTCAGCTGCTCCTCTGTGGTCAGGTTAGAGCAGTGGTTCTCAAAGTGAAAAATTATTGATTCAAAAATAATATGATACAGTACAGTACTATTACGTCTGGGTCTCTGTGTTTCATTAAAGCTCGGCTCTGTGTGTGTGTGGAACGAGCCATTTTGTGTGTGTGCACGAGAGAGAGTGTACCGGTACCGGAGATCGTTGATGTTAGCTTCTGGTGCTAGCGAGCTACACTAACGGATATAAGGAGTTTTTTCAACAACAAAGTGGAGGAGAGTCCTCTCCTGTCAGACTGAGAGGCTCAGTGAGCTAAAGGACTCTGTCAGTGTTATCTCAGTGGGTCTCAAACGTTTTGGTCACCATTAATGTAAACAATTATTTCCGAGGCACACATTTATATGATCATTATAGTTATAAAAAAATAAGAGAATAAATTAAAAACAAGTATGAAATACTATATGACATAAAAAAATGAATAAAGTTTAAAAGGGGAGTGATTTGCAAAATATCCATAAAGAAATAGTAAATCTGTTTACAGTTCTGTTTCAAATGGATGTTGAGAGATGTATCCATAGACCTCTTCATTTTGCTCTCAAAGTGCACCAGATTGATGATTTTAACTTCAATATTTAGAAATCTTCCCGGGGGAGCTTGCCCCCGGACCCCCCTATGTGAAGTCCACATACCACCTATAAAAATAGCACTTTACCCCTGCTTACACCTATATGCCGTGAGCTGATTATCGAGCCTTCATTGTAACAGTTGCGGGTACGTTGTGTATATGCTTGGGGATTGTTGCAGTGGAACATTCCGCTGTAGCGCCCGGTACATTAATGGGAAACCCTAAATGTTTGAGCACCCTATGAAACATAACAAAATAAATCTCTGGCGCCGCCACTGAGCCTGACTATTTGTGTTGGGGGGGACCGACTTTTTTTTTTCTCCAAAGGGGGGGCCTGACAGAAAAAGTTTGAGAACCACTGGGTTAGAGTCTACCCGAAGGATCAGTGGCGTAACAAGGTTGTGATTGGCCCCGGTGCAAATATTTTTTTTGGGCCCCCCCCCCAACTCAGCGCTGCTTGCTTCTTCTTTTTTTTCTCTCTCTCTTTCTCTCCACTTTCAAAATCTATTTAAAACTCATAACAAACAAACACAATTCCCAAAGTTGTCTTGAAATTAACTTAATAAATAAACGAAACGAAAAATATAGCCTACTTATGCAAACAACATTGAATCTGGACTTGAAATGATTCTGATTAGGCCTATTCGGCATTATTCCTGGAGCACGCGCTCTATCTCTCTTTCTCTCACTCTCTCACTCTCACTCACAAACACAGGCTTCAAATCAAGTCGTCATTATTACAACAAATACACACTTGCAACTGATAACACTGGCAATTATTTTATATTTATTAGACTATTCAAAAAAATCATGCTTCAAAAAACAACGGCACAGCAAACTAATCACACAATCACAGAATGAATCATTCTTCATCATGGCACAGCGGCCACACGTTATCACAGACACAGGTTAGGTAAGCACCATGCGCATTTTCCAACATAAGAGAGGTCACAATTACATTGCTACAGATTTAAATCTCCGAGCCATCTCCATAACAAGAGAAAAGCTACTCATCACCATTAGAAGTTAATCTTGCGGGCCTTGTGCTCAGCAAAGTCGTCAACAACGCTGCTCAGGTCTAACTTCCGGGCCCTGCTGTTCTCTATTGAGAGTGTTGCCAATCCACTGAGTCGTTCTTGTCCCATGCTGCTTCTTAAATACGTCTTAATCAATTTGAGCTTTGAGAATGAGCGTTCTGCAGTCGCAACAGTGACAGGTATGGTGAGATATAACAGCAATGCTGTGCACACTTCGCTAAATGTGGCTGCCATTGAGCTGTGGTCCACAATAAGCATTTGGTCATATCCTTCACAGATGGTTCTTTAGCTATTTCAGTCTTAAAGTAGGCTCTGAATGCAAGGAGTTGGACGGGGAAACTCGGGGATAAATCCCTGCTGTAGTGGTCCGCGAGGCGCTGCGCGTGCTGGTGAAAGGCATTATCCTGCGCACGGTTCAATGTCCCGGGGTGGATAGCCTGGAACAGTTTGTTCGTTTCACGCATAGAAGTGAACCTCTGTGACAGCTGGCTGTTAATGATGTCCAGGCTGGCGTTGAACACATTCATTCTGAAACGGCTCTCGCCATCACTAAGCCTCTCGTCTTGACTGAGTTCATCGAAGTGGCGTTTCATCCTTCTTTTGCTAATTTCCGTGAACTCGCTCTGCGCTCCCCATCTCTCAGCAAGATTTTGAGCGGTGCGTTTGACCTGGTCAAAGTCATCTCGGTATGCAGATAGGGCCTGTATTGTGTTTTGGAGGACACCAACAGCTTTGTGGATGTCTACATCCTTTGCCTGCAACATCTTTGACACTGCATTCATGTTTTCCAGTATTTTTGTCTGTTGTACGACAAGAAAAATAAAGCTGAATTTTTCCATATGGTTTTTTAGGGCTGTAGCCTTGTCCCGTTCCTCCCTCTTTTCGCTGACCAGTGCGATTTTAGTTAGAGCTTTCATGATATCTACATACCGGTATCTAAGGGCAGCAATCGCATCATGTCTTGAGCACCACCTGGTTGGCGCTTCATGGTAACTTTACCATGCTCTGAGAGTTCTGATGACATGATACCGGAAAGGAGTGACCATCTCTTAATACTTTGGCTGAAAAAAGTATAAAGAGTCTCAACAATATCATAAAAATTGCGCAGCTCCGCTATATTCTTTACGGAGTCATTCAGTGTCAGATTTAAATTGTGTGCAGCACAGTGTACATATTTAGCAAGCGGTTCCATCTCCATGATCCTGGCCTGCACACCTGAATAGACCCCACTCATGTTCGCCGCGCCATCGTATCCCTGGACCGACACGTGCTCAGGTGAAATCCGTTACTCTCTATGCTGTCCAGGATTTTCTTTTGGAGTTCACGAGCTGACGTGTCCACTGTTTCCACGAACCCCAAGAAAGCCTCGTTTATCAGGATATCTTTTGCGTTGTCGTTTTCATCCCTCTGGATTGTCACATATCTATACACTTGGCTAATTTGGTCTCTTTTGGAAATATCTTAGGTGGTGTCCATGATCACAGAAAAAAACGGAACATTATTTATTTCTACTTGAATGTCGCACTGCACCCGCTTTGCGATTATGTCGATTATCTAATTTTGAACAGCTGGACTCAAGTATTTCACAGAACCTTGTGGTCGCTCAACAAGTTCTTTCAGAACCGGATCGTAACATGCTAAAAGTTCTATCATACTGAGAAAGTTTCCACTGTTGGGCTGTCCAAGAATCTCCCTATGTCCTCTAAAAGCCAAGTTACAAGTGGCCAGAGTGATTGTAACGTTGTAACGTTGACAATACGTACCTGTCTCCAGTAATTAGCAGCATTCCTTGCATTCCTCTCCATGTTTGCATCGATTCTCCCGTTTTTCTTCCACAGTTCATATATGACACACGCTCCGACATGGACCTGAGATTGTGCATGTGAGTCAATCCTCGCAGACAACGCATGTCCACGCATCACTGTAGAACGGTGCACCTCGGTCTGCGAACAGCCAGCACGGCTCACAATAGGCACAGTCCAGGGTCGGGGAGTAACACAGCCATGTCCGTGGCAGTTTGATACCTGCTCTGGTAGTGGTGGTGTAATAGATCTCGGAGAAACACCTGTTTCCTTGATGTGTGATGTGTGGGGAATGGGTCGGTAGGCCTACATGGGCCAGTTGCTATAATATAGCCTTTGATCTTGGCGTCGGGGGTCTCAATAGCGCCATAGAGTCCCCTATCGGTTGGGGAAGGGGCCCTTGCGGGAACTGTAGGACCACCGCCGGGCACAGCCAAATCCATCCTCTCCTCCTGGCTCCATGGCTGGAGAAGAAGGTCGCACAGCCACGGATACAGCTTCCCTTGTGGAGCTAGACGATGGTGAGGCAGGTGAGCTATCGTTAGGCTCCGGCTGCCGCTGCACGTCAACATTACCAACGTTAGCGTTCGATTTCGAGGACGATGTATGACAAAAGAAACGGTCTAATTTTGTCAGTTTAGCCTTTATATCTCCTTGTTCTCTCTTGTCCTTTCTCTTTTGAGCGCCGCTCTTGTGTTTTGGTTTGCTGTACATTATAAATGCTAGCTATTCAATTTGTTATAATTCTGCCGATCTTGCTGCTGCTATAGCTATGTAGTACATATAACTTTTGATGTTGATTTAACGGTTCGCTCATCACGCAAGGTATCACATGACATGTAAGGGAGCAAGGTCATTGGACAGACAAATTAATTTAGGTTGCTAGGTTACTTTGAAGACTGCGTGAACCAGTCAATGCCATTGGGGCCCAAACAAATATCATTGGGGCCCCAAAAAAATTAAAATAAATTATATACTTTTTTTTTTTTTTGCATGGGACCCTGGAAGGCTGTGGGCCCCGGTGCAATGCACCGGCTGCACCGTCGATAGTTACGCCACTGCGAAGGATCCAGTCTGTGTTACAGTGTCTATCTGGATCTGACTGAATAAAAAATACACTGGCAAAGTGAAAAGGCAGGATAAGATTTGGGAAGCAAAGAGCAAAAAGAGTGATCTTCAGGGATGCAAACTCATCAGGTATGAAAAAGGTGAAAAGGATCCGAGCTCCCCGACCCCACGGAATATCGGCTTTAAAATGAGGAATAACAGATGATTTTAGCAGTCAAAACAACTAAAGCAGCAGTTAATAATAACAGAAACGCCAAAGAGTCACATCTAATAGAAATATATAAAAGCATTTATTTTAATTGTGTAGCAGTCAGTTTATAATTTTGGCAGCACTGTTGAGCATTTTGAAAATGTATTGTCATGCCTCTGTGCAAGGCTTAGTCTTTGTATCTGTATAGCCACTGGTGTAAAGTAACTAAGTTCATAAACTCAACAAGTACTATACGTGGGTACAATTTTGAGATACTTGTACTTTATTTAAGTATTTCAATGTTTTTCTACTTTGTTCTTCTTCTCCACTACAGTTCAGAGGTAAATGGTGTACTTTTACTCCACTACATTTATGTAATACCTTTAGTTACTTTACAGACGTGGATTAATGATGTGAAATATAATCAAGTGTTAAATCAGACTTTAGTTCCACCTGGAGTAAATCCACAAGCTACCCTGCAGTATACAAAGTCATTCAAACTAGCTGCACCTTTACCAGCTTTGAGAACACTTTCATGATCAATCATTATAAAACATATCATATATATTATTCTGAAATGGACCAATCTGCACAATGACTACTTTTACTGTCGCTACTTTCACTATATTTTGATGAGAATACTTTTCTACTCTTACTTGAGGAACATTTTGAATGCAGAACTTTTACTGTAACAGAGTATTCCTACACTCTGTTACTTTTACTCAAGTACAAGACCTGAGTAGGCTACTTCTACTTTTACTCAAGTACAAGATCTGAGTACTTCTACTTTTACTGTCGCTACTTTAACTATATTTTGATGATAATACTTTTGTACTTTTATTTGAGGAACATTTTTGATTGCAGGATTGTTCCTACACTCTGGTACTTCTACTTTGACTCAAACCTGAGTACTTGTACTTTTACTCAAGTAGCCTACAAGATTTGAGTAATTCTACTTTTACTAAAGTACAAGATCTGAGTACTTCTACTTTTACTCTAGTACAAGATCTGAGCAGTTCTACTTTTAATCAAGTACAAGATCTGAGTACTCTACTTTTACTCAAGAACAAGATCTATACTTATACCACCTCCGTTTATAGCCTATGAAAAAAACTATTAGAAAACGAAGGCTAAAGCTACCGTTAGCAGATAGTGACAATATATGCTAGTTAGCCAGCTCAACGATAATATTGCGACAGAAAAACTTTTCAGTGCACATCACGCTCTGCCGGCTGCCGCTCCGACAGGGAGCTCTGCTCTGAACACCTGAACGGCCCGTTCTAACAGCTGTTCACCAGCGGTGCAGTCTGTTAATATTAACGAACGCACCCGTAGGTAATGTAGCTGCTGAAGCTAGACCATCATCGCGGCCGCAGATTACTCCGGGTCTCAGACCCCCCCATACCCCAAAGATTTTTTTTTTGCAGATCTACATGAGTCACACACACGACCTATTTTGGATTGAAAACGGTGAATTTCGCTGAAAGGTGACAAGTTTTCATCCCTGTGAAATAATCCAAACCCTCCAATGGTGCGGAGAATCTCTCCAAAGTCCGCCATGTTCAGGGAGATGTTTTGCCCTTTTTGCACAAATGTTGCTGCAGGATGACCTTTGAACAATGTCTATTAATGTTCAAACCCTGTAAAGTACATTTCAGGAAGGATGATACAGCACTTTGATGGATATTTCATTTTGTAGAAAGAGATGGTCCTGTGACTGTTTAACCAAATATGTCTTTACTTGGTATAATCTGCTATTTCCAGCACAGTGTCTAATAAAAGCACATTGAGGTTGCAGTGTGTTACTCTCAAACATTTCTTATCTCTTACAGAAAGTGTTGTTAAACATTTACCAAAGTTCACAATATGCTGATATATGAAGGGTGAAACTGTTACATAATATGGTGTCATCGTGACTTTGGTGAGACGGTTTCAAAATGAGTATTATCATGTAATGCTGTAAAGGATATTAGTAGTAATACAAATGCCACTTCAATCTCATTAGTATGCAGAAAAAGTGACAGGTCGCCCCGCCCCTTTTCGACCGGAAGTCCCGCCTTATTTGACCGGAAGTCCCGCCTTTTTATTTTGAAACCGGAAGTCCCGCCTCGTTCGACCGGAAGTCCCGCCTCGTTCGACCGGATGTCCCGCCCCCGCTTCCGGCGGATGTCCCGCCCCCACTTCCGGTTTTCAAAAAAATAAAAAAAATAAAATTAAAATAAAAAAAATGAGAAAAATAAAATGCCGTTGTTTTCAATCAATTAATATGCCTAGGATATATGTCCCGCCTCCTTACCACTTCCTGTGTGGTTAATCCTGTATACAGTATCGAATGTAACTTACAAATACTTGCAAATAACATGAAATTAATCAAAAGTAAGGCATCTTAAAAACATATATTTAAACCTCTCTGTTTTTGCAAACAGGACATGACAGGACATGAGGGGAGAGAACATATGGTGGAGGAGGGGGAACACACACACACACACACACACACACACACACTTTCCCCGCCCCTCACCCTCTCCCTCTGTCTAAATAAAAAGCCAGCGTCACTCTTAAATATTTTTCAAGTCGAGAGAAAATGGCCAAGAGACGTCTTGATATGAATTTAATCAGCGAGACACCGGTGACAACTTACAGCCATCCGTTGGGTGCTCCAATCAAGAAACGAATGCAGTTTGTATGCCGGGTTCAGACGCCTACAGCCGAAGAACTTCACGAAGAATGGATTCTAAAAAATGGCGATGTTTGGGGTTATATATTCAACTATATGGCTATTACAAATAACATGAAATTAATCAAAAGTAAAAGCATCTAAAAAACACATATGTAAACCTCTCTGTTTTTGCAAACAGGACATGACAGGACATGAGGGGAGAAAACATATGGTGACACACTTTCCCCGCCCCTCACCCTCTCCCTCTGTCTAAATAAAAAGCCAGCGTCACTCTTAAATATTTTTCAAGTCGAGAGAAAATGGCCAAGAGACGTCTTGATATGAATTTAATCAGCGAGACACCGGTGACAACTTACAGCCATCCGTTGGGTGCTCCAAATCAAAGTAAAGCATATAAAAAACAGATATTTTAAAAAGTCAGCCTTTTTTGCTAAAGGATAAGGGAGGGGGAAAACCCCAAACCCCCTATGGAGAAGTCATAAACCCCCTATGGAGACAAGCATGTTGTAAACAGAGGGGAGGTAGGTAATATACTTAAATATATATAGAAAGTCAGAGAATATTTATCAGAGGATAACGCATATACATTTGTACAAGTCGACACGGGTGCATTTTGTTAAGAAAACAGAGTTTTCGTACTCAGACCGCTGCAACAATTTCAAGCAGATCTCTGCGATATGCAGTCGCTGTCCGAATATAATGATGGCTTTAATTATTTGTTAACAGTCATAAATGTATTTAGAAAAACCTGTGCTCAAACATTAAAAAGAAAAAGAAGGGTAAGGTTACCAAAGCTTTTTGATACAGGTTTAACACACAGCGAGATCCCTAAAAAGTTACAAACAGCTGAGGGGAAAGAATTCTTTAATAAAGTTTAATAAAGTTTTTCAAAACTTGTTGAAGAAAAATGGTATACAACATTATATATAACCGCCATTGACATAAAGGCATGTATGGTAGAAAGATTTAACTCTACAACTGGTAGAAAGTTAAGTACTTTTTCTGAGCAGATTTTCTTTAAGACTGTGACTCTTAACAAACCAACCCCCGAGAGACAGACATACTCATCCACTTTTCAACGTATTTTGTTTTTGTCTTTCTCGCTTTTTTTTCCATTATATTTTTGGAAAAAACTACATAGTGATTGCTAGCAAAAATACAACATGCAACTAATACATTATACAATATTACGACTTTTGGCGATATTTTCAACACAATATACTTGTACCTTTTTTTTTTTTTGTAGGACTTCAAGATATGTTGCATGTCATGCATAAACACGGTGTCATCTTTCTTGAAACTGATGTGCTGTCCGTTTTACAAACAAGTTATGTTTATGCTTCTTCATCCTATGAATGTTCCTCCCCCGTCCCTCTTCACAATAACAATCAAGGTGGATCTGTGAAATGAAACACCTCTTCCCAAAGCGTGACTACCCTATTGAGGGCATACGTAGGCAGTAGGGTCTAAATCGATGGGCCAGATATACTAACATGCAGAACGTACGGTATGTTTGAAAAAGACTAACCATTTATCCAGTTCAAGCTGTCTTTAAGATGTGACATCGCGCTCTGACTATTTCCCATAAAATCGTGACAAACTATTACTTGTTCTTACATTTGACCTCTTGCTGCTTGGTTGAAAATGATAGATGAAAAAGAACTTTTTTAAAAAGAGTCAAACCACAAATGTTTTAAGATTGTTACAAAATGTAAAAAATAAAAAAGGTCTGGAGACAAAATTAATTCAGGTGACTCTGGCTTTATTAGGACAACAAACATATAATACAAATGGGTTAGGTGTTAAATATAACCATAGTGGACTTAATAATCTAACAAAATACTTTTATCTGAATACATTTGTTCTTTTTAAGAGCACTTTTTGAAATTATTTATTTATTATTTCAGTGGAAAAATCCAGTGTTTGTTAACATTAACGCTTTCTTCTCTTTTTCTTGTGTTACTAAGATACTTTTAAACACACTTTGGTGTATGCAACACTTGTTCAGATAAAACAAGGTTTTTTCTTTTCTGATAAACTTACATATTTTAGTTATTTTATGTTACCAAGATACTTTGAGATACACCCTGATGTACACAACACTTAACAAAGGGTATAATATGAAGTAGTTGGTAAGGAAGGGGTTTTTCTTTAAGGGTGCAAAACTTTTAGAACAGGGTAAAATATTCATTAATTTGTATTGAATTGAGTTTTCTTTTTTTGATTTTCAACATACTATATGACTTTTACATATTTCTGACGTACTATACTTTTTTTTGTGACTTTTTTCTGTAGAATCTTGACAAAACTATTACTTGTTCTTAAATGATGACCTATTGCTGGAGATGAGATGAAAAAGCTACAACGCTTAAAGAACTTTTTTCTAAAAAAACTCTCAACTCTACACTGACTCCCCCCACTCAACGCAATAAGTCCCACCCCACTCAGCAAATCATCTAAAACGAAGGACCCCATCAAGACGACCGTTGAAAACTAGCCATGGATCTGAGAAAAACCAAGTCTGATGTAGCCTACCCTTATTATCACCAGGATAATGGATATGGGCTTAAT
Organism: Pseudochaenichthys georgianus; assembly: GCF_902827115.2. Classification (NCBI taxonomy): domain Eukaryota; kingdom Metazoa; phylum Chordata; class Actinopteri; order Perciformes; family Channichthyidae; genus Pseudochaenichthys; species Pseudochaenichthys georgianus. The sequence goes on along the minus strand of NC_047519.1, from coordinate 13,682,149 downwards.
GACTGGATGGTACAAAGTAGGGGAGAGGATGTTCCCGAAGAAGAGCTCTCCTCTATATGTAATAGTATTGTAAACGAAACATTTAAAGTGGTCCCGGAATCTTCATTTTTCAGAAACATTCTGTAACATTACCGAAGAAATTACACTTACTCTTTTTCTTGTGTTACCAAGATACTTTTAGATACAGTTTGGTGTCTGAAAACTGAAACTGGGTGAATATAAAGTACTTTATAAGGAATTCGGATTCTTTTAAAGGCAGATTTTGGCTTTTTTCTCTTGCCAAGATACTTTTAGACACACTTTGAGGGATGCAAAACCTTAAAACTAGAAAATGAAGTACAGTCTGATTAGATTTTTTCTTAAAGACTGTTTCTCTAAAAGGTAAGTTTGTGATTTTAACAATTTTCCCTGACACTTGGCAGATTTGTGTGTAATTCTCTCACAAAGGAACTGTAAGATACACTTTTTATGTATGCAAAACCTTAAACTTTTTTTTTTTTTTTGAAAATAAAATACTTTGTCTGAATACATTTTCTTTAAAGGCACTTTTTTTATTTTAACGCTATTTCAGTGGAAAAATACAGTTTTGTTGACATCAAGGCTTTTTTTCTCTTTTCTTGTGTTACTAAGATACTTTTAGACACACTTTGATGTATGCAACACTTGTTCAGTTAAACAATGGGTTTTTTTTTCTGATAAACTTACATATTTTAGTTATTTTATGTTACCAAGATACTTTGAGATACACCCTGATGTACGCAACACTTAACAAAAGGGTATAATATGAAGTACTTGGTAAGGAAGGGGTTTTTCTTTAAGGGTGTAAAACTTTAGAACAGGGTAAAATATTCATTAAATTGTATTGAATTGAGTTTTCTTTTTTGATTTTCAACATACTATTTGTACACAATGACTTTTCCATATTTCTGATAAACTATACTTTTTCCGTAAAATCATGACAAACTATTACTTATTCTTAAATTTCACCTATTGCTGGAGATGAGATGAAAAAGCTACAACGCTTAAAGAACTTTTTTTCTAAAAACTCTCAATTCTATAATTGACTCCCCCATTCAACACAATGAGCCCCACCCTCCACTCAGCAAATCTTCTAAAACGAAGGACCTCACTAAGACGATCGTTGTAAACTAGCCATGGAGCAGAGAAAAGCCAAGACTCCCCCCGCGAGTTGCAGTCAGGAACAGAGTCCACCAGCGACACCACCATGTGGGAAACCTGAATCTTGCAGTACTACTGCTGCTGATGCTACTCCTCGGGTCAAGAAGTCTCGGTTTAGGGACACAGTGAAATCGGAATTGTTTTATATTCTGGAGATGGTGATGTATCGGTACAGAAAAGAAATCTGCAAAGAATGCCGACGCAGTAACCCTGACCAGAGGCAACACGATTGTCGGAATGACATGCCCGATTTCTTCTTCAGAAACAATTACAAAGCGTTAATGAAAAGACTTTGGCTCGCCGACTTCGTTGCAGTGATTGACCAGAGTCTTATTGAAAAAGGCATTTGCGAGGATAAACTGAGGATAGGACGCGCTTCGGAAGCCTTTCTGCACAAGCTTGTAAAATGCAGATGCCTCAAGGAGAGACTTGAAATATCCATACAGAGTTGGATGGAGAAGAAGAAGAAGACTAACAAACAGCAGTCGGATGGAGAAGAAGCCAAGGACTTGTTCAATGCAGTGACTTTTTTCTTTAAGTAAAATAAAAATGGGAAACTACTATGCAAAACGCTCTGTATATATTGATCATAATGTAGTCCTTACCCGTTTAATAAGTGTGATGATGGGGACGATTGAAAACAGAATGAGTAGTGACCCCCGTGTAAGCAGAATGGCTGAAGTTTGTAAACTAGAAGACATTTTGGATATCGTTCGTTCTGGCAGTACTATTCCGGGTCATTGGGAAATGATTGTAAACGAAACATTTAAAGTGGTCCTGGAATCTTCATTTTCCGAAACATTCTGTAACATTATCTCAGAAATGAAACAAACATCAACAGTGTATCATGTGCTCTCATTGTATGCTCTGTTTGTAGATGTAATGCATCTTTGCGTCGAAAACAGCATAGACGTGAATATTTTGACTGAAGTGAAAAAACTCCATCACGATATCTCCAGTAATATGGGGAATTCTAAGCTGGAGACTGTCCTGGGGATGCTACAATCAGTATAACTATTGATTTTGCGTGTGAAAAAAATAAAAAAAGTGGTTTTTTACATCTAAAAACTGTTGTCATCATTATAGCAAGGGGAGCGTGTCTGATACATGTGTATTACAGTCCTTCTTGTTGTGTTTTTCAGTGTTTTCTGTGTGTCTGTACACACAAAGCACGCGTCATTATCTACTTTTCAGCTTTTATACACAAAGTGTATCTTTCAGTAACTTTACCAGAGAATTTAAGCATAAATCTGTCAAATGTTCAAAACAGCCTTGTTTCACTGAAATACCCTCAAAATGACAAACTGCCATTATTACGAAATCTCCTCAAACAGAGTACTTTCTACAGATGAAGCCTTCCCACTCAACGCAATATGTCCCACCCACTCAGCAAA